>NC_056731.1:587776114-587908854 GCF_019279795.1 Protopterus annectens
TGTTCTGTTGCTATTGAGTTTTCTTCTAAATGGCTATAAACTCTGCCGACATCAATTCCAGTTTATACATCTTTGGAGCACAAGTTGTTGGTCTACAGTTTTTAGGATGGCATGCAGGTTCACTCTTGAGGAGTATCATTTTTCCTGTTGTTAACCAGGTTCTTGTCTGTTCAGGGTACACATATAAGTACTTTCACAGGGCTAAATTTTCATAATACTTTTTGCCAGGTATTAGGTCCTGCAACTGGGTCTGGGGTTTTCCAAATAAAAGCTTTTCTTAATTTGTTTCAATTTCTCTGGCCATCATTTCATCCCATTTCATATTCTGTACATTGGACTTCTTACTGTGTCTTTTACTTCTTCTACCTATTCAGCATCTTTATGTTCCATAGGGCTTTCACAGATATTTCTCCAAAAGATGACTATTTCTTCTATTTTTACTGGTATTTTTGTTCCTTTTGCCTTGCTTTCCAATTTTCTATAAAACGTTTTGGGTCATCAATGAATTGCTTATTTTGTTCTTTTCCTTTATATATATCTGCATATCTTCTTTTTTCTGCCTGTGCTGATATCTTTATTTTATTATTTGCAGTAGTGTACGATAGATTGTGGTCTGTTCTGATACTGCACATTGATTTTATCACATCTATCTTTCTAAGTGTTTTTGTTGATCTGTTCCCTCTTCTTTAGTCTTCCAACAGTGACAGTTCATCTTAATTGCTTTATAGTTTCATTTTTTCCCTTCCTTTTTCTTATTGCTCTGTTTTTTTTTTTTTGTGGTAAGACTTTATCTGTTATTAATTTAGCTGCTCAATGGGCGGCCACGGTGGTGCAGTGGTTAGCATTGCCGCCTCACAGCAAGAGGTTCTCCGGTTCGATTCTCTGCTGGGGTTCCTTCTGTGTGAAGTCTGCATGTCCTCCCTGTGGTCACGTGGGTTTCCTCCGGGTGCTCCTGTTTCCTCCCACATCCCAAAGACATGCAGTAGATGAATTGGACACTCTAAATTGGCCCTAGGTGTGAGTGTTTGCGTGTGTGTGCCTTCTGTGAAAGTTTGGGTGCCGGGCTGGCAACTCAACACTATAAAACTCCACTGCCAATCATGAGCGGACAGATGATCCGCTGTGGTGATCCCTAACCGGGAAAAGCCGAAAGAAGAAGAAAAAGAATTTAGCTGCTCAATAATATCCTATTTACTTTTGTTATATCACATGAATTTCTGTTAATAGTCTTGATTTCTGTGTTCAGTTGTTTTAACAAACTTCTAACATTTAGATCTTATGATTTTCTGTAATCTATTTATTTCACTGATCTTAATATGTCTATCCATCTCTCAATCAATCAAGCAACTTTGCCCAGAGATCATTTTCTTCTAAACTAAGTACATATTTTTTGTTTTCCATCTCCTATGGTCATTCTGCAGAAAGTTGCAGAATATCTTTCTGTGACATATTCTCTACAGCTGCATCCTGTGTCATCCATTTCTCTCACATGGGAACTCACTGACCTGGCTGCATCAGAGTTATCACTGTTTCTTTCTCCTTACCTGGTTGTGCAACTCCAGCTGAACTTTTCTACTGGGCTCCTGTTGAAGGCTCCAGAGTATCTGGATTTGGCAGCTGATCAAATGCTTTCCATTCCACCTGTTTCTCCTTAATTTATGGACTTACTGTTCCGTCATGCTCTGACATTACCAGAGTTGGATTTTCAACACAAAATCCTTCATTTCACGGGTAATCCATAACGTCAGTTTCTATGTGTCTATTTTCTCCATTACTAATTATCTTTTCTATTTCCCCCTTTGTTTTTTATTTTTGGTATTGTGAAATTTTAACTATCCAGATCCCTTTGCTTGTATTTCTCTTCAAATGTCTTTGGTGTTGCTTTTTTGTATTCATCATACATTTTGCTTTCTCCTTTATTTCATGTCCATATTTCTTTTTCAGATGTCTCCCACTCCTTATGTTTCTCCTTACTTGGGGGGTTCATTGTTCCATCATGCTATGACATAACCTGTTAGAATTTCCACACTAGATACATCACTTTGCTGGAATTTCATAACTTCATTTTCTATTTGTTTAACTTCTATTCTTCTGTTTTACATTCTCCCTTTGTGATCTTATTTTTGCATTATGAAATTGTCCATATCTGGGTGCCTTTGCCTGTATTTCTCTAAAAAATATTTCTGGAGCTACTTTTTTGTATTTATTAGTTTAACATTTTCTTTTGCATAAATATTGCACACAATCTATTTCTCTTTCTTTCCCATGTCCATGTTTCTTTTTTGTACCTTTCAGAAATCTTTAGGTTTTGTTCTTTATATTTTCACACTTCCTTAGTCACTAAAATTTCTTGGTCTATATAATGTCTTTCATGGATCTGTTGTATTAATGGACACAGATTTGCATTTGACGTTTTTGACAGTTTTTGTTGTGCAAGTCCTTTTCTTCCTTCTTATTTCTCTCTTGATATTTTTGAATATCTTCTACCTGGAAATTGTGGACTTCTCTCATAGTTAACGGTACATAATTTCTTTCTTTCTTATCCTGAGTAGTCTACTCTGTCATCTCTATGGATCTTATTTTGGCCTGTCAGTTTTTGTGGACTGTTTCCTTCTGCAGTGGGGGGGGGGCATCCTCCCCTGAACCTGGCCAAACACCATTGTAGGAATGCTTCCTTGCCTTAAGGATTCCATGCTATAATTTTTTTCCCTTCTTGGCATGAGGGCGCCAACCAGGATTTTTTATCACAGGACGTGTGCATCAGCTGTCTTTTTGTTTTTAACTTACTTCTATCCATGATATATGCTATATAAAATATATTCTATGGGGTCTAGATCACATCATCAAACTTTTATCGAATACCTAGTCGTCAAACCCTAATTGTCAAAGTCCCTGTTCAGTGAAAAACCTAACCATCGAAATGGAATTCATCAAAATATTTTAGTTGGCCAACACCGTGAAAGGTAAACGTTTTTTACATTTTTGCAGGGGGCTGCACCACCCACACACCCTGCAAATTAAATATACCAACTCCAAGATTGTACCACAGTGAGGTAATGGGTAAATCACAGCAAGTTGGCATGTCAATCACACAACATTTTTTTTTCAGGATTGCCAACTAAAACAATTAGATGAATTCCACTTTGATTTTTAGGTCATTCACTGAATAGGGACTTCGACAATTAGAATTAGACAATTAGGTATTCGATAGCATAACAGTTCATTGTATGATTTGGACCCTTTCTACATATCAGTGTTGTCTTACTGAGATTTTGTAAATACAAGATCCACATCGTAAAGGTACTCACCAAGACATGAGGATAAATTCAGTTCCAGCAGTACTCCTCTCCTTTGCTTGCTGATTTTATCATATCTCCATTCAGACCACTTTCTGTTTGGACGCCAATGTAAAGAAGGTGATGCAAAGCAATCAACACTGGGGACTGGAGAAAAGTCACTTAAAATAATTTCATGCTATGCTATATTATGTAACAGATGCCATCTTGACTTGTCAGTGTTGTACATTCATCTGGAAAAGGTATCTACTTGAAGATTATGTATTAATTTATCCAACATATTATAGGTTGAGATCGTATTTTTGTAGTAAGCCCTCGCCAAAACATTTAGGTTTCAAGAACATTTTTTTGGTCTACACTCTCTGTTTACTGACTTATTTATTTTTCTGTGTGTGTACCAATCTACATATATTTTCATTTGTGTTTGCATTGTTTTCTTTAACTAAAATTAATTTATTAATGTTTAAGGTGTTTATTGTTTTTACATTTATGCACAGTCATGTATATGAAAAGAGGCTAATCATTGTTTACTCTGTTAGTTAATAAGCTATGAAGAACACATCTCACACTAGACTTCTGGGCTTTCTACCCTTGAGAGATATTAATGGGTCTGATTTCATATCTGACTTAATTTAAGAGGAGTGGTTAATTGGAAATATCAAACGTTACTCTCCTAGTGGTGGCAGTAATACCATGCCGGGAGGAAAGATGTTGGGAACTGGATCATTTCCTAGTGGGAATTTTGTGCTTGTCTGTGTGTGTGTAAGTAAATATTCATTTGTGTGGAAGGCAGTTATCATGGATAAAGGAGCAATGAAAAACATTGGTTCACACAGGCAGTGGCGAATCAGGGGCCAGAGGATACTTACTCAGCTCTGTAAATTAGCATGTTTGTCATGTGCGTGCTTGCTGGAAGCCCATACTGAGGACAGCAGTGCACAGTTGCTTTATGTTCTCACAGCTAGATTGTACATTGCAGATTAGTTATTGAAACAGACTTGTGGGCACTCTGTTGCTATTAGTGCACTCTCAATTAGCAGTGGTGGGATTCAAGCCCTATTGCTGCCAGCCATCTTGACATCAGTGGGTAGTGTCTTGCCATCTGGGTGTCACATTGGTGACAGTGTCATCTTTCTGTCACTGTGGTGGCAGTCAGTGGTATCATTCATGCAATCACATTTGATGGCAGGGGGTGCTGTCCTTCAGCCAACAGCATACTGCTGTATTTCTACTCAGGAAAGGTAAATAACTAAGAGATAGTTTTGAAATTTTCAAACGTATACTACCATGATAAAGAGTATTATCATAAATTAGTGTGGGTGTGAAATGAAGATGTTGCTTAATTTCAGCTGTTGATTCCCAAGTGATTATTAAAACAAAAGTTCTACATTATTTGAATAATTGGCTGTAGATAATGCAGTCTGACACTTTCTTGTTGCGTCTTTCAATATTTGACTTCTTGTGTTGTAATAGGCAACTGTGTAGCTTGATTAAAAAAATATATTCTTTACTTTGTATGGCCTTTTGAGAAGTGGTTTTCTCATTTTTGTAGCTTTTTTCCTGCAGCTTTATATTGAACTGTTTTGCCTGCCATTGTGTTCTGTTTTGCTGGCCCACTTTGAAATGAACAAATACATGGTAGCAGGACTTTAAAAGTAGTTTTTAAAATTTGGTTATAGCCTCTTTGGTCCTTAAACTGTCCCCCACTTTCATTCAGTCTTGATCCCAAGTCAGAACTATGTGGTTGTGGGAGACACCTTGTGACAAGTTGTAGTCTCCACTTCTTATCTGTGAGAAGAAATAACTTGATGCACCAAGCTGTACCTTCCACCCCTTGTCCATTCTATGGTAGTGCCCTTCTGCACATCAAGGCTTAGCCACACAGGGTGACAACAAATGTCCAGGGTGAAATGGGTACATACCTCTATATAGCTCAGATAATTGCTAACTCCACTGTTAGGCAGCACAGTTAAACTCCTACAAATCCTACTTTTTCACAATATTATGCAAGTTATTAAGGTGATAGAAATTTCTAGCCAGCTTACTGTATACCAGTTTAACATGCTATACCTGTTTTTTAAGCTATGTCTTTGCAATCTGCCCTCAGTCCAGAAGAGTCAGACTGTTAGTTCCTGGCACTGAGAGACAGTGGTCAAACTGATCTGTGCTTTTGGACAACTCTCTAATTCTACTATTCATTGAAACTACACGAGAGTTCTAGATGCTTACTGAATGTCATCAAAACATATTGTCAGCTACAATGGTACTGGCTTTTCAGACACTTAGTTTATGTATTTTTTTGGGGGGTGTATATTGTCAGCACTGCCCCTCAATGTTCATCGTGTTTCACTCTTGCAGTCATTACTCTTGGGTTATCCTGCTGGCAGGCTGCCCGCAGTCGGCCTGAATTTCAAAGTCCTGGTCTGGCGTCGGTTGCTGTCGCCTCTTCCATGACGTCAGTGCACCAGGGGTATAAAAGATGCAGCCGACGCCATTTTCTTCAGTCTTTCTTGCCACGCGGTACCTGAAGCAAAAGCAGTTCACAAGTGTCAGTCGGCCGACTCCTGAGATTTTCAAATCCGAATTTCAGAACCGAAGTCTTCATTAAAGCTAAGTACCCCGTTGGGAAAACTTTTTTCTTGCTCCAGACCTATGTCAGAAAAAGTTAACAATTGTATTTCTTGTGGGAAGCAAATACCTCATAAGGATTTTCATTCTTACTGTATTCTTTGCCTAGGCCTTGACCACGACGTTGCTAGCTGTCGGTTTTGTGCTAGATTTAACCAACGCACTATTAAGCGTTGGTTCGATTTTGCATTTCATTACTTTGGCCAAAGATTTAACTATATAATGCTGTCGGAACAGCCGACAACTGGAGTTTACAAAAAACGCAAGGACAAGGAAAAGGATAGGCATTCGAGGTCCAAAACTTACGACAAGGCCTCCACTAGGCCAGTCGCCGGTTCTCAGTGAGGTGCTTTTTTGCAGCCCCTGACACCCACTACCTCAGAGCCACAGGCCGCTTCCGACTCCCACGTGGAGCCAACTGGGCCTCTGGATACTCAAGGTATTGGACACTCAGAAACCATTCCCTTAGATGGGTCTGGAGCCGCTGAGCAGGCATCGGCTTTGGAGGGTGTCTTCAGACCTACACAGTTGTATGTTAAGCCAACTTCAGTTTCAAAGGCAAAGACTAAAGCAGTTCTAAAGACAAAGAAACAAGTACAGCATTCTCCTACACAGACTTCCATGCCTAAAAAACAGATGCTTAAAATGGCCGAAGACCTAATTACTTTGATCAGGGGTTCCCATCCCCCTCCTGATAAGAGGGCCTAGGCAAGAGACAGAATATGATTCTTCTGATCAGGTTTCAATTTCCTCTGATTCCTCTTCTGAACAGGGATACTCTTTTCCTCCCTACGAGGATTCTGATGCTGAAGAATCCATTCCTTCAACCTCTCCTCCTGAGGATTATTCTTGTGGGGAAACCTTGCATACCATGAGGGAGCATTTTCTCTGGGAGAGCCAGGATTACTCAGAATCTAAGAAAAGGCTCAGAGACTTTCTTTTACTACCTCAGCACAGACCTCTTGCTATTCCACCTGTTCTAGACATTGTAGATGATGTATTTTCAGAGTCCGGCCTGTCTCCTGACTCTTTGCCCCTTGCACCTGCTTAGCCAGACAGATACTACAGGGTCCCAGACTCTCATAAATTTCTATATAAAAACCCCGCTGCTGACCCAGAAACTATATCTCAGGGTCCCAAAGGGGTCAAGGCTTCCACTGCAAAAAACCCTGTTCCCTCTGATAGGGATTCTAGGGCTCTGGCCATATGGGGAAAAAAAAAGTTTACACTTCTGCTACTTTAGCTGTAAGGGTAAATTATCAGTTTCATATGCTTAAATATCAGCAATACTTAATGTCACTGCTTAAACAGAAAATGTTTACAAATTCTGAATGTTCTGATAACAAGGAAATACAGGATTTATTGCATGCAGCTGAACAAGTGGGAAAGCATACTTTGCAATGTGGTTTTGATTCACTGGAGGCCTCTTGCAGGGCCACTGTTACGGGTTCTGTCATTAGAAGGCATGCTTGGTTAAAGAAACAGAATCTGCCTGATCATGTTAAAACAAAATTATTGGATGCTCCATTGCAGCATGATACTTTGTTTGGTGTTAAGGAAAATGGACGATAAAACGAAATCCATGCAGACAGTTAAGGATTTCCTACAGGTACAGCCTCCCAGATTTAGCAGGAACTGGCCTGCAAAGAATTGGTCCTTTCCAGTGTCAGACAGGCCACAAAGAGGCAGATACAGATGCCCCAGAGGCAGATCTCAGCCCCAAGGCTCATACAGGCCTAAATAATGGGGTGCTTCTACCTCCAAAAGCGGAGAAGACAAATCACAACCATACAGGAAACAGTCCCAGTGACTTTCCTCTGCCAGATCCAAGAACTTATCTTTTGGCAGCTCCCTTAGGGGGAAAATTAGCACTTTTTTCACCAAATTGGCAAATGATTACCCAGGACAAATGGGTCTTGAACACAGTGTCCCAGGGCTACATGTTCCACTTTCACACCCTGCCAAGGGCAAAAGGTATGCCAGACCTGCCACACAATCAATGGGCAGAGGCACAAAAGCAAATTACAGCCCTCATGGACATGAGGGCCATTCAACAAGTACCACAGCAAGAGCAGGGATAAGGATTTTACTCGAGACTTTTCTTGGTGCCCAGAAAGGGCAAAGCCTGGAGACCAATACTGGACCTGTCTATACTAAACACGTTTCTGGATGTTCCAAAATTCAAGATGTTGACCCTACAGCAGCTACTGCCCATGCTGGGCAAGAAGGCTTGGCTAGTAACTTTGAACCTAAAAGAGGCATACCTGCATGTCCCAATCAGACAGTCTTGCAGAAGATACCTCAGATTCATAGCTGGCTCAATGCACTACTAATTCTCTGCACTGCCCTTTGGCTTACCTACTGTGCCCAGGGTCTTCACAAAATGCGTGGCACCAGTAATTGCATTTTGCAGACAAAGAGGAATTCAAATATATCTTTACTTGGACAACTGCCTTATTCAATCAGAGAACAAAGACATTCTTCTAAAACATCTGGTGTTTGTAAAAAGATTACTAACTTGCCCTAGGGTACATAATAAACGAAACAAAATCAAAACTAGTACCCTCTCAAGAGATAATATTCCTGGGTGCAAGCTTAAATACAACTGCCCCAGATGGCTTACCTCATGCCAGACAAACAAAGGCAACTGACTTCTTACTTCAAAAAGTTGGCAACCAAGACCCAGTTATCTGCAAGGAAAATCCTGCAGGCCTTGGGATTCATGGCATCCTGCATTCTGCTAATTCCATATGACAGACTGCATATGAGAAAACTACAATGGTATCTAAAAAATGTTTGGACTCCACATTGCCATAGCTTGGAAACATTAATTACCCTCATTCCCTGCCTGCAACAGGAGTTTCGATGGTGGGCACAGGCCTGTCACCACAACAAGGGTCTGCCATTCACTTTACCCACAGCCAGGCAGACACTAACAACGGATGCATCAGATTATGCCTGCGGGGCCCACATGGCAGGAAAATGTATTCAGGGCACATGGCCCGCAAGCCAGGCGCATCTTCATATCAATCACAAAGAGATGCTAGCTGTTCAGAATGCCCTAACAGCTTTCAAGGACCTACTTCATCCAGGACAACTACTGATAAAGACGGACAATACTACAGTCATGTGGTACATAAACAAGCAGGGAGGCACACATTCCTATCCCATCTGCAGACAAGCAATGACCTTGTGGGATACAGCATTGGCTTTTCAAGTTCACCTGCAAGCACAATTTCTGCCAGGAAAAATAAATACTCTGGCAGACGAACTAAGCAGAAACCTCATGGATCCCCATGAGTGGAAACTGGATCCACAAGTCTTCAGCATGATAACAAGGAAATTGTGATGCCCAGACATAGATCTATTTGCCTCCCCTCACAACTGCCAATTACAGAGATTTTGCACAAGGATTTATCACAATCAAGCATGGAAAGTGGATGCCCTATCCTTCAGCTGGAAAAACCTAACAGTATATGCCTTTCCTCCACTACCTCTCCTTCTCAAGGTACTCCTAAAGGTCAGACAAGAGAAGCCAAAAATGATACTGATTGCCCCAGACTGGCCACGCCAGCACTGGTACCCAATCCTTGTCTCAAGGTCCAGCATGAACATTGCCTCAAACTTCTCACTTACTGACCCAACAATACAATCAGATCCTGCACAGCCAACTCAGGACCCTAAATGTGCAGTATGGCGGATAATGTAGCCACTCAGAACACTCCACTTTCAAAAGCTGTTATGGATGTTATCTTGGAGGCCAGAAGGCCCAGTACTAGAAAATCCTATGCAGAAAAATGGAAGAGATTCTGTGCTTGGAACCAGGAACAAGGTATTGACACGTATGTACCAATTATTCCTCGGATTTTACAATACTTAACTGAGATGCTGGCAAAGGCCTTTCCTTTTCATCAATTAAGATTCATGCCTCTGTCATTTCAGCCCATTACAATATGGAACCACCTATCTTTTCTCAGCCTTTAATAAGGCAGTACCTCAGAGGGGCCAAAAACATCAGGCCTCCAAGGAGAGCACCAATACCTGTATGGGACCTCAATTATGTCTTGGAAAAACTCACACTGCCTCCTTTTGAGCCAGCCTCAACAGCAGATATAAAATTCTTATCCTGGAAAACAGCTCTGCTCCTAGCAATAACCTCTGCAAGACGAGTCTCAGAGTTACAGGCACTCATGGCTATGGAACCTTTTATCATTTTTCATCCAGACAGGGTTTCTTTGAGGACAATCCCTACATTTATGCCTAAGGTGGTGCCCTCAACCAAACCATTCACTTGCCTACCTTTTATCCAAATCCATAGAACAAGGGTGAGACACTTCTGCATTCTTTGGACATACACAGACAGCTACACTTCTACTTGGACAGAACTAATGCTTTCAGAAAGACTGAGCAAATTTTAGTGGCATATGCTGCAGGATCACAAGGAAAGGCTATCTCAAAACAGTCTGTTTCTAAATGGATAGGTCATTGCATTTGTTTCTGCTACTCACAGCATGGCAAATCAGTGCCTAAGGGCATTAGGCCACATTCTACCAGAGCAGCAGCTACTTCAGCAGCCTTCCTCAGAGGAGTATTAACCAAAGATATCTTAGAGGCTGCAACTTGGAGCTCAGTGCACACTTTTACAAAGCACTACCACTTACCTCTCTACTCTATATCCAGATCAGGCTTTGCCACTGCAGTTCTACAGGGCCTCATAGCCTCTCCTAATCCTATTTAGCCCAGCCACCCATCCTCAGCTTTGGGATTCAACCCAAGAGTAATGACTACAACAGTGAAACACGATGAACATAGTACAGTTGTGTACCTACTATAAAACAGCTCTGCGTGTACCTACCATAAATGTAGATGTTCGAGTTTTCACTGTTGCAGTCCAGGTTACCCTCCCACCGTCCCCCTTTCATTTGCTGGGTTTTATCTGTACTTCTCTATTCTATACAACCTATGTGGTCTATTTGCTTGTAGATGAAGGAAATGTTTAGTGCATGCATGTTTATTGGCATAATCTATTTAGCCTACCCTTTTTGGGGCACCTGACATCTGGGGCAAGAAAAACTGAAGAAAATGGCTTCGGCTGCATTTTTTTTACCCCTGGCGCACTGACGTCAGGGAAGAGGCAACAGCAACCGACGCCAGACCAGGACTTTGGAATACAGAAGAGTAATGACTGCAACAGTGAATACACTCGAACATCTACATTTATGGTAGGTACACAACTGTACTTTATCAGTACCAATCATGCCTCTGAACCTCTTAGAGCAATAAATCTGGATAAAGACAAAAATAATGGGGGCAAAGGCCCAAAAATAGGGACACTAAGTAGTGCTCTTACAAACTTAGAAAGTAGATAGAAATACAGGTTTTGCATTAGCATGTATTTTCTGAAGGGTATGAAGTCTGAAACTCAACTGTCATTTTCTGACTTCAAACCTCAATGATCTGCCAGTGATTTGCCAGAAATCAACAATTTTATGGGAAACAGACCAAAAAAATTAGGGAAAAATCTGGACATTCTGCAAAAATGTGTAAAGTCGAGAGGTATGGTACCATCATCCACCTCACAATAATATGTTATTTAACAAGGAAAGGAGTAAGCCTTCTTAAAACTGAGGTAATTAAAGAATCTCACACTAAGCCTTAAATGTCTCTGAGGCCTAGGGCTAACACACAGACAATCCACCAGCTGTGCAGACCACACCAAAATGTTTTCCATCCCCACAGGGCTATTTTAGGCTTTTATCAGCCATCTAGCATCCTAGGACTGTACAAAAGCAGTGCCGCCCTAGTCTAGAGAAGTCTAAATAAGAAATATCCCTTTCTAGAAATCCTTATGACCTTAAAAAAATATTGACATCTATCATTTCTGAGGCATTGTTCCATTCCAGTTAAAAGCATACCCCCTCTATCAGGATTCAATATCTGTGCCGTATTCAGATCCTGTACAGAGAAGGCCTTTATTATGGGCGATTATGGGTCTGCATTCCTCCACAGTTCCATAACATAACACTTCTAGGGCAAAATAATGATGTAAAACTCCTCATCTTGCTAACTCTCAATAAGATCTCTTAGTACCAAGAGCTGTACCTAAACAAACTAGAGTCCTTCATTGTTGATCAAAACACAAATTATTCTTTGGGATTTCATCTATCCAACCATAAATTAGAAATCCTATAGTACTACACACAAATATACACAATTTGTCTAAGCTTATATCATTGCAAAATTTCTAGACCAGCTAGTGCATTCCTTTACCAGAATCTCAAATTTACTGGACTTGATTCTCATAAATGTAGCCCCATTATATTCTCTACCTATATTTACCATATGACTGGCAGCTCTGACCAGCAGTCTGGATTAGTCACCATGATGGCAGAACCAACTTGCCAACAAACTTGACTGCCGTTAGAAATGTTTCAGAGGCAGACTTACTGTCAGTAGTGAACATGCCTGTATTTGGAACTCAGTGCCTGCAAAATGACACAGGTATTTCCAAGCTCAAACACAATACCAAGTTTAGAAAAAAAAAACATTGTGAAGCCCTAGCCTAAAAAAAAAAACAACTTTACAACAAAAGGAAAAATGCCTAAACCTGAAGAATAAACCTGCCCCTTCCCAGCTTCAGCTTTGATGCCATCATTTCTTTGTTAACTCACAGATCACCTTGGAGCAAGCCCTCAGTGTACCCTCCAAGAAAATAAATGCTACTTTATTGGGTCCTGATAATGTACTGGTCTTCTTCCTTGTTAGTTTGAAACTCACCGTCACTGATTCACTCTTAAATCTGTTCAACCCAAGCTTCCCAACTCATTTCTTGCCAGAAGCATGGAGAACACATGTGGTCGTCTCCCTACTGATGGATGGTCTCGCCACTGATACTGGCAAATATAGATTAGTAAGCCTAACCAGCCTCATCTGCAGGGGAATGGAATGCATCTTTATAGAACTCAGAAAGATATTGACAGCAATCCCTCAACTAAAATCAGTATAGGTTTTAGAGATGATACTGTCAGTGAGGCATTAGATGAGGGCAGATTATTACACACCACTTCCCTTGACCTGGCAAAGGCCTTCAGTAGCACTCTGTACTCAGACATTATATACAAATGAAGCAAACTAAATGTAATCCATTATGCTACACAGAGTGAGTAGCAAACTAGCTCATAGGCAGTACAGTTGGTGCTACAATAATGTACTAATTGGCTTGGTACTATAGTTACTCTTGATGTTAAGTTGATGTTAATGGACTTTGCAACCTCTCTGTAGGGTTTTTGGATCATCTAGAAGGGCCTAATATGTACAAAGCTAGTGTGGCAAGACCACTGTGTAAGGCTAAATGTTAAAAATTGTCATGCCCTGTCCTTTGGTAAACTGAAAACATGTGCACCCATTTCATCTACCACATACATGGCATCTCTTTCAAATGGGCATGTTATTTGGGACCTGGGCACTTCTTCTTTGACTTCCATATATGTACTGCCATTAGAAAATGAGGTAGCTCAGTTGACTGGCAAAGGTGCATCTTTTAATTTCAAGGATGGCCATAGTAGAATATAATGGCCCATTTGGCAGGTATCTCTCCAAGCCCATGATTTAACTTTAAAAGCTTCAGTGCTTCTTCCCTAAGTAAATCAAGGAGTGGAATTGTTTGAGATATGGAGAATACTTTAAAGTTCTGCCTCTCTTCCATCTCCTAGAAGACCCAATGGGAAGAACTCTGCCTAGCCTGTGAGGTTCAAATAATCTAGTACGCTGATCTCCTACATGTTCACAAAACTTTTAACACTTCTAACACATCTGCATCTAAATAGAACTGCTGGTAATAATGGAGAATTCTCTCAAGGCATTTCTCTCTTCTGCAACGGACTTCCCTTTTATATTAAATAATCATCTCCTTTAATCTCTTCAAACGTAACCTAGATGAGTGGATGGGTCTCAGTAAATTCAGTCTAGGTCTGCACCCCCCCACTACATTTACCTTATGAAGATGTGCTGCAGTTAGTGGGATTTGCAGTGGTCAGGCTACGAATGACCTAGCTATCCAGCTGCTTATAGTTAACTTTGTGTAGAGAGTATGTGCCTAGGATGCTGTAAGAAGTGTGGACAGTGCAAGGCAAAACAGGAAACAAACCCACTGCATCTCTACTACTCTTAACTGTTTGTAGAACCTTTATTCAGGTAGACATGGACAATGTAGGGCTTCTTGGTAAATTTTGAGATATACCCTGAACATTCACTGCCTCTCTAGGTGCTGTTA
Source organism: Protopterus annectens (assembly GCF_019279795.1). Taxonomy (NCBI): domain Eukaryota; kingdom Metazoa; phylum Chordata; order Ceratodontiformes; family Protopteridae; genus Protopterus; species Protopterus annectens. The sequence continues at coordinate 587,790,311 of NC_056731.1, forward strand.
AGAACTTTATTCAAGGTAAGGTGTATTAAGCAGCTCTGGTAAACAAGATGGTCTCTTCAGTGTCCCACCAATGTATCATGCATAGTCAAAAACTAAAACCTATAAATAAAAAAATGTTAAAAATACCCCAGTCAAGCATTAATAAACAAATGATTCAGTAAATTGCTCTGATCTCCTACATAAGACCATGTTGAGGGAGGACTTGACAGGTGATTTAAACAGGATGTGGAAAAAAGTAGTAACCTTGTATCCTGTTTGCATACAACAATTATATATACTAAGTGTTTCGGGAATGAAGCATATTTTACTATATGAGATGGAGTATTACCGCTGGGCATGAAGCATCTGGTCTGGATTATTATTAATGGGAATTTGCATGTGATGCTCATGGGGACACCATAATGAAATATATCATTCAGATTAATATGAGAGAAACTTACATTAGAGACAGAGAGACAGCAACACAGTGTGTAATGTCTGGATGGAAGGGCTGCCTGTTATACAGGTGAGTGGCCATTAATGGTACAGGTGTGTGCCATCAGAATAAGATGCAGGTTGAGTGGGAGTATTTCCTGCTGCAGAACAGAAGTGTTAACCATAGGGCAGAATGTCTACAGATCAGGCAGAAACACTAAATGTATCACATTGGCACAGTCAGACATTACAGAAGTATAAGTGTATATGTCTGCAGTATGTTCAGTAGCTCAGGTGAAAGTGCTGCAGAGAAGCTTCTGTAGATCTTCTCATTATAGCTCGGTCTGAAAACTCAGATACAAGAAGGTTTTAATGTGTTATAATATTTTGGAAGGATGTTCACTTCCAAATGAGAAGGCAAACAGCAGGTCAGGCATTATATGGACATAGGGACCTAAATACCAGTAAAGCAGGCTCCATACAGTGTAACTAGACATGTTCCACAAACCATGAGGGAGGAGCTATAGGAGCCAGTTTAACTTGCAGTAATACAAGTGTCTGGTAGTACCCAGTCAGTGCATTTTACCAGCTGGCTCTTTGAAGAGTTGAACTAGTTATTTTACTATTGTATACAGAGAATGGAATACTTCTCCAAGAGTTAGCTTAAAGCAAAGTAGCCCACTGAAACTGACTTAACATATATTTACTAACAAGTACCTTTGATCCCAGCAGTAAGGGAGATGGCAGCTATTGTCAGTCCTTTGGGTTGTCTGAGTTCACAAAGATGTTTGATTGAAAGACTGCCTCAGTTACCTTTCAAAGATAAGTTCATGTCATCCTGTCAGCTTTCAGGGATGGGTTTATGCCATACTTTTGGGGGTGGTAGAGCTGGAGATTTTTCATTATGGATGACAACAGTACTACAGCTCTGTGAGTCAAGGTAAGACTACCTGTAGCATATCAGGAAAGGTACTGCCTAGGGTTAAAGGATTGTGAGGGTTGGGGTGAGGTTTTGGCATAAGGCAGAGAAGTGCCCCTTGGGCATTATATTTATACTGTGCCTTAGGCAGCAAAAGGCATGTTGCGGTGTGTATATAAGGTGGCTGAGGCATGCTTTGAAAAGCTGTGTATCATACCTTGTATCAAGAAGTCTGGATTAAAATCTACATGAGGAAGTACATGACTTGCTGAACTGTCCCGACATAGAAGTTGGCAGTGTTAACTGTAGAGAAATACAGATTGTTCATATGGGCTGGCAATATCAGAGGCACAAACACACACTGGGTTTCTTTTAAGTTGATGTGCTACAATGAGATTATATCCCATTGCCTTCTTCACTGGCTGAGATGGGCATCTTCCCATGCTTGTCACTACACAAAGAATGGGTGACTTGGAACTGAGCATTAGTCTTAAAATTCCCCCATCATGTCCACTTGTGTTCAGGACAGCTGTTGAAAACCCAAAGCAGTAATAAGACCTCAGCCTAGGTAACCTCACTCTGTATAGCCGCATTCCTAAAAGTGATATTCTGCAAAACCAGCTGGATCGCTAATTGTAATATGGCACTTGTGAGTGGTTAGAGTCCGACATCTCAGATCTTTGTGAATCGATACAGTTTGTGACTTATTCCAAATCTTCAGAAATACCCAGTTATATCTCTGTGGATAGCTGCAGTCTCATGATAATATCTGTAGATACACTTTGAACTCCCAGGTGCCTGTCTTGGGTTCTAGTGAATTAGTTTCTATTGAGGGGAATGTCTGGCATACACGTGTTAACGAGTCATCATCATGTGTGTTCCATAAATCTTTGAAAATTGCACCTGAAATAGAAGCAGATTTTATAACCACTAAATTGTCATATCAACATGTATGCTTTCCCTTCAAAAAGTATTTATCCTGAATTTAAGTTTCTGACTCTGCTTAATCTAGTCTGTCTGAATTTATAAAAATTAGAAAATATTAACAAAAAAAGAATCTGCATTTTATGCAACTTTTTATTCCACAACAATTTACGGACGCATTAGTATTGAAGTGACCAGATGTATATGTGCACTCTCGCCCACACACTGCCCGGAAATTACCTGTTTTTATCAGAAAAGGCTGCTAGGGGGGACATTTTCCTCCTGCTTTTATGAATAATTACCAAAGTACCCATTAGGGGGCAGCACTTAAGACTAAAACTGTGACAAGGTGCCACCTATCAATGTTAATCAACCTTCATACAAGACACACTGAAGCTGCACTTATATCAATAAATTAATTTCAGCTGTCTAATACAGCCTTAGAGAAAAATACAGAGACACCACCTTGGTGGAAGTATATTAATATAGCACTTGCATACTTATAGTAAAATGTTCTTGTTATAATGAAATGAATAAGTAGTTTTATGAAGTCCTTACATGCATTACGAAAACGCAGCTTTGAAAGCCATGGCCCCTTGTGAGATGCTCATGTCACCATGATAAATTCTGAATTTTGTCATGCCTGTCATAGCATATCACAGTGAGCTTTGCTACTATAATCATTCTTTTAAATCATTAGGCAAATCCATGAAACGGACAACTGTTCATATGACGAAAAAGTAAAAGTCTTGAATATGTATTTGGTTAAAAGTGTCTTACCCAGAAGAGCTTAACAAACTGTTGTGTCATTTGGAAGAATATGTTTCCTTATGTGAAGTTAGAAACAGAGTTACATAGTTATTAACAAGGAGTTAAGATTTGCTAAGTTTGGGCATAGCTTTCCTAGTGAACTAACATCTTTCATTTTCAAGATGAAAATGAATACTTGAGAGTTTTCAAACTTGAAGCAATGAGGACAGTTCCTAGAATTTTGTGGCAGATCAAATTTCTTATTGAACCTTAGTGCATAAATCGAGGTCACTGTCAGTCTAAAATGGCAGTCTTAAATTAAAAGAGTTACATATAGCTGATGCTATGCCCAAGGGGTTGTTAGGACTGATCTGCTTAAGCGCTAGGCAAGATTTTCAACAGCACCTCTCAGCAAGTGATAATTAGATGGTAGGTGGCTTGTTAAGTTATTTATTCTGCCTCAGGAGCTGCTGATTTGCGTTCCTTGTGGTGTTTCACTTCAGTTCTTTGGTGTACTAAGGTGTTTTTCAATGGCCAGAGGCTTGGTGTTTAGATCACAGATTCTATGCTATTATAAACAGTAATCATTGTAACAAGTATACAAGCTTCAGAAAAATGTTAGTGGCTACAAAAAAAAAATAAGACTACAATTTCGGAAAGTTTGCTTTTTTTTCTGTTATTTTTTTACTGGTAATATGATTGTCTAGCTTATATGGAAGTTACATAAAACAATGAACGATCGTCGTAATATCTAGCATGAATGCTCAGTGACAAATATACATATTAGCATAGCCGGCCTTAAGCATAGGCCAACTGTACTCTGTGTTTAACGTTTCTGCAGCACAGGTCCAGGGTTCAGCTCTATCAAATGACCATTAACGATGCGTAATCTGCAAGTACTCTCAGCCATGCCATGGATTGTCTTTAGGTGCTTCTAAACATGCTAGTAAATGTGGGTGTGTGTGGAGATGTGTATATATATATATATATATATATATATATATATATATATAGATATGTATATATAAATAACATTTTGTGTGTGTGTGTGTGTATGTAATTGTTTTTATCCACGAAGCTGGGTCATGGCTGAAAAAGGTCTGAGAAAGCTCTACATTGATTTTTTTTTTACAAAGGTATACGCTTCGGCAAGTATTCCAGTTGTATCCCACACATTTATGTGCCTTGGACGTTATTAAAAGAGGCGTATGTAAGCTAGGGCAACATTTACAAGCTACCTCTTTCCATTAGAGACATAGGTACTAGACTTTGGGTATATTTCCAATTTCCCGTCCACAGGTCGAGGTTTCTGGTGAATAGGGTTGAGCAAGAGTTTTGCCTCACATATATGGAAAGCCTGTTTCCAGAGAAGGGGAATTCTCTGAGATGCATACCTTCTCCTCTGATGTGTCCTGTTTATGTTGCAAGCAAAGTTTAAATCCCTAAATTGAGTCATTCTGATGCTGTTCATTTTGTGGATATGCAATGTATCCGTCAGAGTGGGATCCAAGGATGCCTTGTATGCCAGGTAGAGGTCACCTATCAGCAGTTTATAGGAAACAACGAACAGAGGTATAGTAGGGTTACCACCTGTCCCACTTTGCAAGGGACAGTCCCTCTTTGGACAGTTGTGTCCTGCAAAGAATTTGTAAAAATGGCAAATGTCCTGAGATTTTAGAGAAAATGTATTTCCTATATTTTATGTAAAAGTTGTATCAAACTGTTATTCTGTATGATCTGAAACACCTAGATATTATAAGAAACAGAATAAGTAACATAAAATGCTACAAAAATAAGCTTTTATTTAGAAAAAAGTGACGTTTTATCCTTCGTACTGGCCGTGGGTATGTTTCGGCCTGCAAAATCTGATGTCTGTACCAAAAATGTCCCACTTTGGACATTTGAAAAGCTGGCAACCCTGAGGTATAGCTTTGAGATGATCTGCATAGAACATGCTTATGTATTATTTTTGTGAGAAACCTCTGTGGACATTCCGGTTGTTGCAGTAGACACTGAAGGGGGGCATTGTACTCAATGATGGGCCTGATAAGGGCCAAATACAGGGGACCAATGACTTGCTTGAACCCAGATGTCATGCCTTTGCTTAAAAGTTGAGTAACATAGATCCTTACCACCTTAGACACATGTTGGTAGAAAGCCTTGTTACCATCTGCATGCATACCAAATCCCTGACTACTGGTTCTACTCTAACAGGAGTGTTATCAATGAAGTAATTTCCTAGGGTGGCTGACTTCCCAAATGGTACTGTTGTACATTTCTTGGCAATGAATTTTAAGCCATTGGTCTGTGTTAGTCCTTCCTGTAAGCTGTTAGTGTCTTGGGGGGGGTTGTGACAGCTCCTTGTTCGCAATCATCTTCAAACTTGGTTAGTCAGAGGCCCTTGACATTTGTCTTGACTTTTAGATTCATAGGTTGGTACTAGGCTATCGGCCCTAGGGCCAATACAAGCCTAGCCATAACAATACCCTGGATATTTCTTCCCACAATATTTACTTCCCTGGACCCCGTCTAGCAGGGGGACTGACGTGATCCCCAGGGTGAATTTCCTATCTCCCATCCAATCGTCAAGGTTCCTTTTGAAGAGGGCCAAGGAGGTGCTCTGCTTGACATGTATTATTATTTTTTTATTTTATTATTTTATTATTATTATTTTACATTTGTTGACTGGGATAGTCTAACTGGATTTATGTCCATTTTCAGTAGAGTCCTGGGGAGATGAGCTCCAGGAGATTACTAGACTACTAACATGCATGTGCTAGTTGTTATACAGTTAAATACTACACATTTTAAACAGTTCAGGAATCTTCACAGTTTATACAAAAAACATGTTACAAGCATTAGATAAGATATTTTAGACTTTATGTACAATACTTCATTAGTAACTAGAAAGTAATTGTTAAACAAATACATACTTCAAATTTCAACAGTTCAGCAATGCTCACAGTTTAAACAATACTTGTTGCCTGCCTTAGGTAGGATGCTTTAGAATTATATGCAGAAGAATTTAACTAGGTATTTTTAATTATCTCTATTAGGATAAGATACGTTTTTGCCAAGGATAGGCCTTGATCTAAAAAGACACAGATAGAGCAGGAATTGGGTCTTAAGAGAGGGTATTTGGGATATAGTATGAGATTAGTCTGGATTTGTACAGGGACATAACCAATGGGTTTTACGATAGAGTTTCAGATTATGTTTAAAAAGTGTAAATGAAGACAGTAATGTAAGTTCATGGGGGATTTGGTTCCAATACTTTCCAACTGCATTTGAGAACAGAGCATCTCCTGCCATGTTATTAGATTTACATGTTGATACTAGTAGTTTATTAGATGAGCGTAAAGTTGAAAGGTTCTTATATTGGGTAATGAGACTAGCAAGTATTGGGGTACTGGTAGGTTGGAAAAGGGTTTTGTGCGCAATGGTGAGTTATTTAAAGTGAATCTGATTCAGAAGCTCTAACCAGCCTAATTGTTTCAGGTTATGGCAGTGATGGGTCCTAAAGGAGGAAGCAGTAGCAAATCTGGCAATGCTATTGCAAGCGTTGGCTAGCTTGTTAAGGTTATTTTTTGACAAGTTAGTATATGTGGAAGAAGCATAGAGAAGTGTGTAAATAAGGTGGGAATAGGCAATAGTGGTTCTGGCTAGTGGGGAGATAAAGGGTTTTATCCTATAGAGGGAGCCTAGTTTCCTGTTGACAGTTTTTATGGTATTGTTGATATGGGTTTCAAAGTTCAGGTTGTTATCAATGGTTACTCCTAGAAGTTTAGTTGTTGGATCGGGGGATATGAGTTTACCATTATTGGTAAGACTGAAAAGTTAATTGGGAATAGACTGTATGGGCAGTCTATTCCAGAGTCTGGGGAGTCTCTGGGTGAGGAACCTATCTTTCCAGCATGTTTTGTTCATTGTGATGAAAAGGTTTAGATCCCTGGAGTGTGTGGCTCTCAGGGATTGGGATTTCTTTAAGTGGAGCACGTCCAACAGTTCAGGGTTTGACATGGCCTTGTATGTTAAGCAGAGATCACCTCTGAGTGGACTATATGCCACAGAGTATAGCTGGAGTTATTTTAGACTGTCAGTATAGGGCATCTGCTTTAGGCCTGTGATTCTTTTAGTGAGGTATTTCTGCGGCCTTTTCAGCTGTTGCAGATGTCTTGTGAGGTACATACCAAATGGGGAGTTGTACTCTAATGAGTATAATGGGTCTAATGAGGGATGAGTACAGTGGGACAATGACCTCCTTTTTTCTGGTTGAAAAGCCCTTAGTGATGAGGTGTGCCACATAGAAGGATTTCCTGACTGTTGTGGCAATGTAGTTATCGAAGGTGAGACCACTGTCCACCTGTGTCCCTAAATCTCTCATCACACTTTCGGCATTCAGTGTACTGCCACCTATGTGGTAATTCATGGGTACATGTTTTTTCCCCAAAGGGGATAACTATACATTTCTTGGCATTAAGTTTGAGCCCATGGCTCTGGCACCAAGCATCTGTTTCTGTAAGGCCCTTTTGTAGAATTTCCACATAATTTGGGGATTCAGTAATGGCTCCCAGTTTGCAGTCATCTGCGAACTTTGTTAGCCACAGTCCCTTAGTGTTGGCCTATACTTCAGAGAAGTAGATGTCAAACAAGAGCAGTTCCAGGGCTGAACCCTGAGGTACTCCACTTGTCTGGAGCTGGATTTGGAGTCATTTTGAGACATAGATGCCAAATAGGAGTGGACCCAGCACAGATCCCTGAGGGACTCCAGTAGTGACTGGCCTCTTTATAGAGGTTGGTCCCCTATCCTAACTTCCTGGGTCTTATCTGAGAGAGAGCATGTAGGTTTCTGCTTATATCTGTAAGTTTGTTTACAGTGCCTGAGAGGGGCATTGTATCAAATGCCTTAGCCAGGTAAAGGTAGACAGTATGCACAATGTTGTCCTTATCCATTGCCATTGTGACCTTCTCAAAGAAGTCCACCAAGTTAAGTTGGTGTGATCTTCCCTTGACAAAAGCAAACTGGGTTGTATCCAGTGTTTGAAGGTTTCCTATGTTCCTATTAATAATCATTTCCATGGCTTTGTATATGAGACTAGTCAGACCTATGGGTCTTCATTCCCAGGGTATGTTGATGGCCTACCACTGTGGAGAGGGGATGATCATTGCAGTTCTCCATTTGCTTTGTCCACAACTTGTCTGGAGGATATAGTTAAACAGTGATTCAAGTGGTCCCTATAGGTCAAGTTTCAGGCTAGTTAGGAGGCACTCTAAGATGCTGTTGGGGCCCATCAATGCAGTATGTTTGGCCTTGGGGAACAGATTTAGGACCTGTTTGCTAGTGATAGCTGGGGGGATTGTTTGATGGTATTTCCTGGGGGGCAGCTGGGAGAGGGGGGTAAAATTGGAGCTGAATTTGTAAGCCTGGAGATTTGTTACATCTTCCTACCCTGTCTAGGTGGCTCCATTTAAAATCCATTCTGCAGACTGCTGTGTGCTGCCTTTGAGGTTTTGAACATAGTTAAAGAAATTCTTGTGGTTGTCCTTTGCCTTGGAGGCCATCTTTACCTCAAATTTGGCATTAGTAGACTTATTTTGCCCTCTTATATGTTTGTTTAGATTGATGAGAGAGTTTTTATCTTGCTTGAGTATAGCACTTCCTAATCTTGGCTATGACTTTTTCCTTTTGTTATACAACCTGTTTATATTTGGATTCCACCATGAAGGTTTGCTTTTTTGAGTTCTATGAAGAATTCTGCATAGGCAGCTGTGTTCTCAGGGTTTGTGGGGCATGAAATTTTGATAGGTTTTCACATGGTAGCAGGAGATTTGCCTTAGAATACTTCCTAAATACTACAGGGTTATCCAGGGTCACAGAATTGATTTTTATTATAGTGTCAACTTTGTGGTCTGAACTTGCCAGACAGGACATTATACTGGTGTGTGTGTGTGTGTGTGTGTGTGTGTGTGTGTGTGTGTGTGTGTGTGTGTGTGTGTGTGTGTGTGTGTGTTTGTGAACACCAGGTCATGTATGTTTCCACCCCTAGTGGATGCATGGGATATTTGGGGTCAGTTTATAGTGGAGTAGTTGAAATCTGCCATAAATATGGTGTTGAGTTTAATAGTGAGGGCCTCCAGTAAGTCCAAGTACAAGTTTGCAATACTTGGGTCATTGAGGGTATATGATGTAGGACTTTGCATATGGAAATCTGGACATGGAGAAACTTGAATGTGTCATCCTGTTTGACTATTCTTGAGGTGGGTTTGTTGCTGATATAGACTGAGGCATCACTTCTTTTGTTCTCTGCCTTGCAGTAGTTGGCCTAAATGTATGGAAGGCATTGTTGTCCTGCACTGCTCGGGTGCTCTCTGTGCTTTTAAACCATGCCTTAGGAACTGCACAGATGTCTGCATTCTCCAGGGTGAGGAAAGTTTGAAAGGTGTGGATTTTCTTGTTTAGGCTCCTGGCATTGAACAGTAACAGCTTTAGATTCTCTTGAGTTGGTTTTGCTACATCAGAAGGTTTGCCATTTCGGCACTGCCTAAAAAAGGCACTTGGGGGAGGGGGGGAGACGGTGTTTGCTTTAACCAATATTTGAAACCCTTGATAGGACAGGTGAAAAACTTCTTTAGCAAAGCAGTGTGGTCTGTTGACTTGAGTGTTTGGGTAATTTGGCAAATCCTGGCCCCTGATAGACAACTGACCATGAGTTTCTCCTTATTCAGCCTGGTGAGGGGGACATCTGCATGTCTCACAGTTTAGGCTTGTGTGACTAAAATATTGTGTAGTATTGCTTTGCCTTATGGGCTTTGTAGTTGAGGCTCCAAAGGGTGTGGCTGTGTTTTGTGTGGGGTGTTTTTTTGGTGGAGAGATTTTGGGGTTGCTGAGGATTCTTTTTTTAGGACAAATTTTTAGGAGGTCTTTGGGACTTATGAAAGCTGATTTTATGTTGGCCTATATGTTGGCTCAGTACTGTGATGGGTATAATGTTTGTTACCGACAACCTGATTATTATTATGAGTGCTTTTGTGTGAGAGTCTTGCCTCCAGTGACAATGTATAATAGCATCTCTAGCATACTATATCCTTCTTTTCAAATAATTTGTTGACTTACAGTGAATGTGAGACAATGCCAGATGCATGGTAGATATGGGCATCCTGACACAATGTAGGAAGAGAAATTGGGAAAGTGCCCATCTATAGTGTTTAGTCTTTTTTATGTGAATTACAAAGGGGTGGTACAGCAGGCTAACTTTGGCATTGTAAGGGTAGAGACTTCAGCTATGCTATGTATGACTGAAGTTGTGTATCAGTGCTTTTTGGATTACAGACAAGTTGCTCTTCCCACAGTTTACTAGTGGGTAAAGTTACAGGAGAAGTTTTATAGGTTTTTATATTGCCTGCTTCTATACAAGGCACTGCTAAATGCCACTGTGTGAGAAGCAGTGGAATTTATAAACTCAAAGAAAAGTGACGAAAACAACTAAAAAACTCTCAGCCAATTAAAGGGCCTTCATTTAAGCCTACCTGTGTGTTTCCCAAATCAGACAGATCAGGCTACCTTTCTACGGATATTAGAATTGTAGTCCCTGTCTTCTTAATGTAAAAGCTTTTCCCAGTAAACAAATGTTAAATAAATAAGTAAATAAATAAATAAAACACACTTTAGTTAGCCAAAAGTGAAAGTATCAGAAACAAATCAAACAACTTGCTACAACAAGTAATTCCTAGGTGATTCTAAGGCAAACAAGCCAGCAGCGAGGAACACACACTTTAATGTAATTTCAAAGCATGCTAACAGCAGACCAAAAAAAAGCAAATAAACTCTACAGTGATGAAATGTAGAAAAGTGCAAAAGCATAATTTGAAACCATAATAGCAGTCTTCAGAAAGAGCTTAGAAAAGTGCAACATTTCAGGTTAAAGTACTTACCTTAGCCTAGATGGCATCAATTGTAAGCCAAACACCATGTGAACACATGCATGGATGCCAAAAGCTGGCTGAGCAAGCACAGTGAATTTATTAGTGATTAAACCAACTAAAAAGCCCTCTGTCTGATGAAACAATCTCACTTTAAGGCTCCCTGTGTGTTTCCCATCTCAGACAGACCAGGCTAATGTTTTAGTCCCACAAGAATTGCAGTCCAACACACTTCAGTTAACCAAAAGTGAAATGGTACCAGAAACAAATTTACTACTATCCACAAGTAATTACAAGGGTGCAACTCTCCTGCATTTACTTGCACTTTGTAGAATGCTCTCATACTGAGAACTCATAGCTGTGAGACTTAGATTAGGACCACTCCTGCCCCCCAAATCCAACCCACATTTACATCTTATTTTAATCTATGCACCTTGGCAAGTGGAACTATAACTGTTTAACAATGTTAATAGATTTGGAAGCTCTTCCATATTTTGACTGTTCCTTTGCCTTAACCTGCTCAGTGACTGACCAAAGTCCTGCACACAGGCATAGGTTGATAGAATTCTACATCCCAAAGTCAGCAGCCACCCTACCCCACCCTGATCTCTACACCATTAATGTTTTAATGAATGCTCTTCCTTAACTCATTCTGTACAGGAACTCTGAGTTTGAGCTTTAACTTCCAATAGTTGGCCTGTGCCTTTTAAAATAAATGACATTATTGCCTCACAGTTCAAATTTTCATACATCTGGAACCATAAGTGTTACTAGTAAACTGTAAATGGCAAACTATCCAGCACAATTATCTTGTTATCATTCTAGTGGTTGGTTGCATTCATCTAATTCAAAGTTTTCAACTGCATTTTCTAAGTGACAAACAGAAATATTACATTTTTGTAATGTTGTATAAACAGCTTATGATATCTCAATAACCAAACAGCACATACTATTAGCAGCATTTTCTTCAAAAAGCTATGTGTTCTCTTAAGAGGCCAAGCAACTCTGTCTGTGTCATTTGATTGTTGAGATATTTAGAGAAATATGAAAATTATTGCGATGCAATTAAGTATACAAATAGTCTGTATTTCTCTACCTGCACTAAACAGAGGTCAAATGGCAACGCAATTATATTTGCCATCATGTAAACTTTAGAATGGAGTGTTCTAATACATTGTATGTAGCATGGTTTTGGAATTATTAATGCAAATATGAGCCATATGTGACGCCTACAGGAGTCTGTAGGAATAACTGCAGAAATGTCTGGAGGCATGACTAGGCTGTAACGAGTTAGCGAAGTATCACTTAACCCGCATTTGTTACTGTGTGACTGCACTTCCACATGTATTATTCCACTCTAACCTAAATAATATTCATGCCTCAAAACTTGATCATTCCTCTCTCATGTTAATCGACAAGCAGCCTTTTATAACGTACTACAACCATCTGTATCACAAATCATAAATTCATTTACCCAAACACCAAAGCAAAGAACTAATGTTGTTTCAACCTAGCAGATCCCTTATATAGCATTGCTTCAAACTCCGTCTAAATCCTCTCTTCTATAAATTACTTTTCTTCCACCTCCTCTTTACTGAAAATCTTAACATGGTTCAACAAATTGTGTATTGCACTACTTAGTTACTTATGTTAGTATAAAATATCCATCTCCTGCTATAGCAGCTATAGCATAATACTGCAGTCCCTTAAATCCACTAGCCTAAATTATTTTATTTTTATTTTTTATTTATGTTTGTTCACCAAGGTAGTACACTGATCTCTATAGACCATTTGCAGGAACAGCACAAATGAAATTCAGAAAAAATAAAACAGAACTAATTCACAAACACAGAGGGTGTAAAGTCAAATGAAATTATGAGCAAATATTATTAACAGGGGAAAAAAACTAATCTGGATTAATTTCAGTAGTAAATATATGAGGTAAACAGCAGATGAGGATAGAGGTACAAGTGACGTAGGTAAGGGGGAATTAGGTGATGTGTCCAGGGGAAAAGCACTTTCAGACGGATATCTGATGGAGATGCCTTTTGAGTCATGCTCTTTATTTATTTATTTTACATTTGTTGACCGGGCTGGTCCAACTGGATTTATGTCCATTTTCAGTGGAGGCCCGGGAAGAAAAGCTCTATACTACAGAATAGAATAATACATACATAGGTACATTACCATGATTTGGCAAGTAATAATAGTATATTACATTTTAGCTTATGAGTAAGGAAAAAAAAAACACAATCATACTTGTAAATTAGGTATGGGTATACATAAAACAATATATAAGGTATGTGAAATAGAGCACTATTAAACTAAAAGAGTTAAACACACTATATTGTTAGTAAAAAATCATTGAGTTTGTGTGGATGAGAATATTAGTGTCTAGTGACAAGGGAGGTAGTCTGGGTTAGGACAGGGGCACAGCCAGTGGGATTTAAGGTATGGTTTGAGTTTGGTTTTAAATAGGGTAGTTGAGGGTAGGGAGGTTAGGTCATTTGAGAGGGAGTTCAGATTTTACCCACTGTGTTAGAGAACAGAGAGTCTCCAGCCAGATTGTTGGTTTTACTTGTGTTTACCAGTAATTTATTAGATGAGCACAGGGTCTTCAGGTTAATGTAGGGGGAGATTAAGTTAGTGAGTATTGGAGTATTTGTAGGATGATGCAGTATCTTATGGGCAATAGTTAGTTGGTTGAATAGAATAAGATTTGACAATTCTAACCATCCTAGTTGATTAAGATTATTGCAATGATGGGTTCTATAGGTAGAGCCAGTTGCAAATTTAACAATATTATTGTAGGAACTGGCTAGCTTGTTCAGATTGCTTTTGCATAGTTTTGTATAGATAGGGGAAGCATATAGTAGGGTTGAGATTAAGTGGGTACAGGCAATAGTGGTCCTGGCTAGTGGAGTCAGAAAGGGTTTGATCCTGTAGAGGGAACCTAGTTTCTTGTTTACTGTTTTTATAGTGTTGTTAATATGGGGTTCAAAGGTGAGGTTGTTATTGATTAGTACTCCTAGTAGTTTTGTGGTGGAATCAGGAGTAATTGTAGCACCATTGCTAGATGTAACAGTGAAATGCAGTGGAGAGGCTCTGCGTGTGGGAGAAATAGTAGTATTTTTGTTTTGTTTGAGTTGAGGATGAGACAACGGTGAAGAAGCCAGTTTTCTACTGTGCTAAACACTTCTTGTGTTAGGGACTGAAGTTGTGATAGTGAAGAGGCTTAGCATATGAATGTGGAATCATCTGCATATTGGATAAAGGTAGCTTGAGGTAATACAGAGTGTAGGGCGTTCGTAAATATAGAAAAGAAGAGAGGACCCAATATGGAGCCTTGAGGGATGCCAAGGGTAATTGGGAGATGAGAAGACAGGTTATTCTCCCATAATACAGCCTGTTGCCTGTTATTTAAATAGGATTGGAACCATTGTATAGCAAGTGGATCCAGTGAGAAGTTTCTAAGTGTGTTTATGAGTAGTTGGTGATTAACCATGTCGAAGGCTTTTGAAAGATCAATGAAGAGGGCTGAGGATAGAGTATTACTATTACGATATTTATTAATGCGGTCGGTGAAGGATAAGAGAGCAGATGAGGTGCTATGAAATGGTCTGAAGCCATGTTGGCAGGTAGCTAGTAGGTTGTTTTCCACTAGGTGGTTTAATAGTTGTTTATGAATGCACTTCTCCATGATTTTTGCTAGTGGGGATAGTATCGCTATAGGCCTATAGTTAGAAAAATCTTTGGAATTCCCACCTTTGTGCAGGGGGAGGATATGTGAGATTTTCCAGATTGATGGAATAGTTCCTTCTGAAATAGTTCCTGTTAATGAAAATGGATATGGGGTAGGCTATGGCTTTGGAGGTTTTTTTGCAGGTATTCTGCAGGTAGTAGATCTGCAGAGAGGGTCGTGGGTTAAGTTTCTGAATAAGGGTGCAGATAAGGGATGTAGGAACTGGTTTGAATCGAAATAATGGGGGGCTATTAGGGATAAAATTAGAAGCAGATGTAGTGTCAGGGGGATAACTGTTTGGCCAACAATTGAATGGTGTCTGTGAAGAAAGTGTTAAAAGAATTGGCAATGTGGATAGGGCTGTTGAGATTGGAGCCTGAGGGGGTGGGTGTAATAGAGCGACCTGGGTGCAACAGTTTATTGATACCAGACCAGAATTTTTGGGGTTTATTTTGGTGGGTTTGTTGGAGCTGACAGTAAAAGTTTCTTTTATCAGACAATATTGATTTTTTAGTTTCATTTCTTAATTGTCTAAACTTAATTTGATCTGTTGGGTATTTGGTTGTGCGCCAGCTAGCCCAGAGTTTGTTTCTCTGGAGGATTTTTTGTTTGGTAGTTTTGGAGAGCCACGGGGCTGGTTTAGACCTGGTTCTTATAATTCGTGTTGGGGCATGGCAATCTAGTATGGTTAAAAATTTAGTGTTAAAGTATTTAATGGCATCTTCTAATGGTAGGTGTTTCAAGGGTGACCAGTCACAAGCTTTGAGTTCTTTTTGAAGGCTGTCAGTGTTAAAATTTTTGGTAGACCTTATTTTCTTATAAATGGTTTTGTTTGGGATGTCAGTCTTATATCTGATTAAGTAGGTGAGAGAGTGATCACTTATATCTTCAGGGAGTGTCCCTACTTTGTAAGATTGGTTATGACTATTTGTAAGAATCCAATCTAGGGTGCTGTCATTGCTGTTCTGTTTATTGGTTCTAGTGGGGGATGTAATGGTTTGCATGAAACCATGTAGGTTGATATGGGTAGTTGGCTGTTCAGATGTGCAACTCCTCTGTTAAAGTCTCCAAGAATTATGGTTTCTTGTGGGTAGGTGGAGGATAGCCAACTTAGGATAGCCTCTAAGGAGTTAATATTGTTGCCTGGGGGAAGGCAGATACAGATTATGTAAATGGATTTACATTTGTTGAGTTGAATTTTGGAGATGAGAATTTCTGCATTGCTAGTCAGAGGAGGTTTAGAGTCTATGGAAGTAGCTTGTAATTCAGATTTATATAAAATAGCTACTCCTCCGCCTTTCTTGTAATTACAGTCAAGTCTGAGGATACTATAACCTGGGGGGATGACAGTGGTGTCTTGTATTGTTGGCTTAAGCCATGTTTCAGAGAGACAGGGGATGTCGAATGAGTGTACATCCATGAGGGCATGTAGGTGGGCAACTTTATTATTAATGCTTCGAATATTGAGGTGGGCTATTAGGAGAGAGTTAGGGTGTTTAGTGATCAGATGTGCTTTAGTAGAAATTGGGGTGGTAGGCTGTGCGGTAGTTGTAGAATTTGGGCCAGGGTTTGGGTGTATGAAACCAAAAACGGACCAGCACATACAGGATAGTGAAATAAAATTTATTGCTCCATAGTTGTACAAACAACCATATCAGCAGTGGTAAAAACCTCTGCTGAAGCAGCAAACCGGTTTCGGCTAATGTTAGCCTTTCTCAATGCCTAGTATCAAATAAAGTAAATGAAAACATCCACCATGTTGGAACCTTTATATAGTCCCACTCTTAAAGGGATATGACCTTGTAGTCATATTGTGTTAAAAAACACAATATATGAAAATATGTATTCCAATTGCCAGTAAATAATATATAATATAAGTTCGTCCATCAATAGGAGGGCTACAAACCGTCAAAATGGCGGACCTCCCTCCAAGCTCATAAAATAAACAAGTCCCGCACAGTACCTTAGAGTAAAAAACACACTTTTCTGTAAACCAGTCGGCCGAAAAATGAGCAAATGGCAAAAGATGTTAATTCATGGCTGACTCGTCACCATATGAAGCCACCATCCATAAACCAGGCCCAACGAGTATGATTCCAAAGTTGACTGAAGAACAAACGTATCCGGAACAACCCCCAGCAAAAAAGTGTATCTTTCGGCAGGAAAGAGGCTTCAGAAAAGAACCAATGTCATGGAAAGTTATACTTATATCAACGATATTCCAAATCAGGCAATATCCAAAAAGAGAAGACTGGTGGAGAAGAGCAACCATCCAGGCGTCCCCAGCGCGAAAAAGAAGACTTGCGACTGCAACCAAACCAACCAAGGTATCACGCACGTGGGACAGGCGTGCACGGTCCCAGAAAAAGCAGAAACATGAAACCAAAAATGGACCAGCACATACAGGATAGTGAAATAAAATTTATTGCTCCATAGTTGTACAAACAACCATATCAGCAGTGGTAAAAACCTCTGCTGAAGCAGCAAACCGGTTTCGGCTAATGTTAGCCTTTCTCAGTGCCTAGTATCAAATAAAATAAATGAAAACATCCACCATGTCGGAACCTTTATATAGTCCCACTCTTAAAGGGATATGACCCCTGTGTAGATAAATACATATGTTTATAATATGCAAAACACTTTATGAGACCAATATCAGTTTTAAACAAAAATATATGTATCCTACAAAGTTATAACATAATACAAATATAGAAGTATAAACAATTAACTGCACATGTTTGTTAGTATGTGCAGATAGTATGAAACAGAGAACATAGGAATACCATGCCACTCTAAATGTAATACAAATACACATGCATATGTGGTTGGCATATATTGTTTTATAAAACTAAATAATGCCAGCCATAGTGAATAATTCAATATTTCATGTTACATGGTTACCTACATATTCCAAAAATTGAAAATAGGATAAAAATATATTTACCTCAAATTATTGGTTCTAATGTGTTCAGTCCTGGCCTAAAAAGACCCCCTAACCTGATAATCCATTTGTTCTCCATATCATTGAGTTTCTGATGCCAACCTGCTTTAAATTTGCGGTGTAAAGTAATTCTATCTATAATGACAAATGTTTGGGTGTATGTCACCATCAATTAGGGAGTGGACTTGTATTGCTAGATTGAGAATTAAAGCTTTGTATATAAGATTCAGAGGTTTTCTAGCTTTAGGGCTGTAGTATGTGATATGAGTGAGTCTATGAAATTTGTCTGATAAATACTTTGGTGGATGGGATGCTTGATTATGGCTATGAGGGATGATAAGTGTTGGTGTGGAGATTTGTTTTGTGGGGTTATGAAATTGACGGTAGTTAAGGTGTTCATAGAAAGTAAGTGGGTAGGGTACAACTAAAATAAGTAGTACTGATAGTAGAAGTAAGAGCTTAAAGTGTGTAAGGATACTGTTAGGTGGCATTATAGAAGAAATTGTATGTAGGTTAGTATAGAGGTATAGGTGCAGATGGATAATGCCTAGTGGGAAGAGGGTTGTAGCACTTTAAGCAACAAAAGAGGAGATTTATTTCAAGTGCCAAAGAAGGATTGCCAGAGGGTGCAAAAATGGAGAAGCAGTGGCCAGTACACTGCAGTTTGGTTTCTGGGTCCTGGACTGAGGGAGCCATTTGGAAGAAGCTGTGGAGAATGTATGGGGAAGGATTTTTATGAGGTTTGACAACAAAAGGTAGAAAAGGCACCTGGTTGTAGTTTGAAAAGAAAAAATCTGAGAAGTAGTTCAACTCTGTAGGTTGGAGTTATCTTGTTTGGAAAGGGTGGTGCAGTGGCATTCCTCAGGGGGGAGAAAGAGAGAGAGAGTTGGAAATTAATTGGTATATTTTTTCAGTGAACTTTTGTGTGGATAAAATTTTTTAGAGGCTCTGGCTATGCTGGGGAGCCCATATTTGAGCTGAGCTAGGTGGAATCCTTTGTCTATTGTAGCTCTATCTGGTTTGGAGGGAAAGGGAGATATTTTACAGGACTAGAATCAGGGAGTTGATCTTTTTCATGGTATTTTCAATGTGGTTATGGAAGTTACATGACACTCCAACCTAGAACATTGGTATTTAAAGGACATAGCTATTCTGTTGGGGTTCCATAGAGATCTGCAATGTTGAGATTTGAAGGAGTTTTTTAAGTGTTTGTGAAGTTCCAAATATAATACTTTTTGTTGTGGAGGTGTTTATGATTAGCTTATGGTTGTTTAAGCAAGAATTAAGGGAGTAGAGGTCAGATTGATGTTTGATTAATTGAATGTAAGAAATGAGATCAAAGGATAGCTATGTCATCAGCATAAATAAGTATAGAAAGGTTAGGGAGGTCAGAGGGTTATTAATAATGATTGAAAACAATATATAGTGAGTATGGAGCCTAGGAGCACCTCTCCAGTACTGTTTGAAAGTGAGGAGGTGGTACTATTAGATCTAAATGGGCAGCTGGTGGTAGATTCGTTTTTGAAGTATTTTCCCAAGTGTAGAGAGAATGGAGATGGAAGGGAAGTGAGTGGGATGCTCAGGCCAAGACTGGAAAGCTTCGGATAAGAACAGATGTTCTTCGTGTTTCACTGCTGCAGTCCTAACCATTGGGTTATCCATGCTGTCATAGCCCTCAGTTGGTCTAAATACCAGAGTCAAGGTTTTGTGCATTGGCTGCTGTCACTTGCTGGCTGACGTCAGGAAGTCCGAGCTATAAAGGAGAGCAGGCGATGCCATTACCTCAGTCTTTCTTGCCATGGAGCCCACAGCAGAAACAATTTGCAACAGTGCCTGTTGGCTGTTTCCAGATTTCGAACGTCAGCTGAAAATGTCTAAAGCTAAGTACTCCGTTGAGGATCGTTCCTTTTTCTTGCACTAACCGATGTCTGAAAAAGTCAATAACTGTCTCACCTGTGGAAGCAAATACCACACTGAGACTTCATTCTTACCATGTCATTTGCTTAGGCCCAGATCACAACGTACCCCACTGTCGGTTCTGTGCCCTCTTTAATGCTAGAACTGTTCATCGTAGAGCTCTGTTTGTAGCCACATATTTTCATCTTCTGTCTCCGATTAGCGATATGGTGTCCATCAGTCAGCAAACCGCAAATCTTCTGAAAAAATGTAAAGATAAGGAGACAGACCACTTAAGGCCAAGCCTTCCGACCACACCACCGCTAAAAGGGTTGTCAGTTCTTCAGAATTCAGTGAGGTGCTTTCACAGCCACTGATGCCTGACTCGGTTACTTTGCAGGCCGCTACTGAGACCCTTTCAGAGTCCTGTATGCCGCAGAAAACTGCATTGTCTAATGAGCTTTCGGCTATCTCTGCTTTGGTTGGGTCCGGAGCTGCTACGCAGGCACCGGCTTCCGAGGATACCGCTCGCACTTCGGAATTCACTTCAAGGCCTTCGCCCTCTCTTCCGACTAACACACCGATAGCACCAAGGAATATTCTTCAGGCCAAACATAAAGCTACTCCAAAGAAAACAGCAAAAAGTCTCCATTCCACTACTCCTCCCCCTCCTCAAACTAGAATGCTTAAATGGCGGAGGATCTCATCACTTTCATCTGGGGTAATCAGGCCATACCAGCCAAAAGCAGAAAGGAACCTTCTCCAGACATCCGATCGGATTTAGACTCAGGGATCCGACTCCTCTGTTTTTGAAGAGGAAAATCCTCTTACTGCCTATGAAGACTCAGATGCAGAAGAATCTTTTCCTTCTGCATCACCTCCGGAGGAATTTTCCTTTGGGAAAACCCTCCACACCCTCAGGGAGCACTTCCAATGGGAACCAATGGATTTCCCTCAGTCCAAGAAAAGACTAAGAGAGTTTCTGGACGTACCCCAGCACAGGCCTCTAGCCATCCCACCCATCTTGGAGGTGGTAGATGATTACCAAAAATCCAGCCTTACCCCTGACACCCTTGCACCCGCAGAAAACCTGACAGGTACTACAGGGTACCTGACTCATAAATTCCTCTACAGAAATCCTATAGCAGATCTAGAGGTGATTACTCAGAGACCTAAGGGAGTTACGGCTACTTCTGCAAAGAAACCTACTCCCTCAGGCAAAGAATCCAGCACCCTGGACAGATGGAGTAAAAAAGTATATACCTCTGCAACTTTAACTATAAGGGCTCTCAACTCTCAGTTCCATATGTTAAAATATCAACAGCACACTTTGGAACTTTTCTAACCAAAAATTTCTGCTTTTCCAGATTTTGCCAACAATAAACAGCAGAATTAGTACACTCTTCATCTCAGGTAGCAAAGAACTCCTTGCATTGTGGATTTGACACCCTACAAGCTTCTAGCAGGGCAGCAGTGACAGGATCTGTTATCAGAAGACATGCATGGCTGAAGAAACAACCTCTCCCTGATCAAGTCAAAGATAAAATCATGGGTGCACCTTTTGACAAAGACCACTTGTTAGGACAGAAAACTGAAGAGTTACTTAAAAAGGTGAAAGACAAAGCAAAATTGATGCAGACTGTTAAAGATTTTCTTCAAGTACAACCTCCTAGGTTCAGCAGAAATTTTTCCTCTGAACACTTGTCCTTTCCTGCACCAAACAGGCAGAGAAAATTGGAACTCTATAACAAAAGATTAATGGGTCTTAAAAATCATTGCTCAGGGGTACAAATTCAATTTCCAAGAACTACCACCTCCAAGATGGTACCCAGACCTACCTCCAAACCAGTGGACAGAAGCACTAAAATAAGTGCAAAACCTAATATCCCTAGGGGGAGTAGAACCTGTACCTCCAGAACAAGTTGCAAAATGATTATATTCCATATTATTCCTTGTTTCCAGGAAAGAGGGGACTTGGTGTCCCATCCTGGACCTATCCTTTCTCAATACCTTCCTGGTAATCCCAAACTTCGAAATGCTTACCTTACAACAACTTCTACCAGTGCTGCAAAACAAAGTTTGGATGGTCACCTTAGACCTGAAGGATGCTTACCTACACATCCCAATAAGGAAATCATGCAGAAAATTCCTGCACTTCAGAGCAGGATCACTACACTTTCAATTCTCTGCTTTGCCCTTTGGCTTATCTACTGCTCCCAGGGTATTCACCAAATGTCTAGCTCCTGCCATTGCCTTTTGCAGGCAAAACAATGTACAGATTTACCCTTATCTGGACGACTGTCTCATCCAGGCAGACTGCAAGGAACTGCTCCTGCAGCACCTCTCATTTGTAAAAATCCTACTCACCTCTCTGGGGATCAGTATCAACAAAAGGAAATCAAAACAGACACAGCCTGGGGTGCCCACCTAGAGGGCAGATGCACCCAAGGTCTCTGGGATGCGCAAATACTACCCTTGCACATCAACCAAAAGGAATGATAACAGTACAAAACGGTCTGGCATCCTTCAAACCCTACCCCAAACCAGGGGTTCTTCTCATAAAAACAGACAACACCACAGTTGTGTGGTACATCAACAAATAGGGAGAGACTCAGTCTTACCCCCTGTGTAGACTAGCCATGAACATGTGGCTATCAGCCTTATTCATGGGACTACATCATATAGCCCGATACCTACTGGGCATCAACAACACCCTGGCAGACCACCTAAGCAGAAACCTGTTGGACCCACATGAATGGCAAATCCACAGAGACAGTGTTCTGCAAATTACCCACACAGGGGGGACCCCCCCCCCCGAGGTGGACCTCTTTGTCTCTCATTTAAATCGCCAAGTACAGAAATTCTGCACCAGGGAGTACCATCACCTGGCCTGGAAGGTTGATGCCCTGACCTTCCCTTGGAATACCGTCTTTGTGTATACATTCCCACCTCTGTCTCTCATTCCAAAAGTACTAATCAAGATAAGGGAGGAAAAACCAAGAGCAATACTCATTACCCCAGATTGGCCCAGACAGCACTGGTACTCACTGCTGCTTAGCTTATCTCATCAGCCCCTCCGGCAGCTACCTCTGATGCCTCAAATGCTATCCTGGGGGGGCAATGTTGCACCCAGACCTTCAGACACTCAAGCTCTCAGCATGGCTTATTCTACCAAAACCAACAAGGAATCTATGCTAAGCAAGCAAGTCCTTGACATCATCACAGAAGCCAGAAGGCTCAGCACCAGAAAATCTTACACTGGAAAATAGAAAAGATTCTGCTCCTGGAGCCAGTCCAAGGGGGCAGACATACATCTGCCCTCCATTCCTCTTATTCTAGATTATTTTGCTGAGGTTCTTAATAAATGTCTCTCCTTCTCCACCTTAAAGATCCATGCCTCTGCCATCTCGGCACACTTTGATACAGAACAGCCATTGTTCTCCCTCCCTCTTATCAAACAATTCCTTAGAGGAGCCTCTAATATCAGGCCTCCCAGAAGACAGCCCACCACAGCCTGGGACCGGAACTGTGTTTTAGAAAACATTACTCTGCCTCCCTTTAAGCCTGCAGCATCCTCAGAACTAAAGTACCTCTCGTGGAAGAGTGCCTTTCTCCTGGCTATTACTTCAGCCAGGAGAGTGTCAGAGCTTCAAACCTTAATGGCGATTGAGCCATTTATCATCTTCTATGCAGACAGGGTCTCCTTGAGAACCAATCCCTCCTTCATGCCAAAAGTGGTTTCAGATGTTACCCTCAGCTAGTCCATCCACTGGTCCACCTTCTTCCCAAACCCTCAGAACAAGGGGGAAAGGATCTCACATTCTTTGGATGTGCACAGGCAACTCAGATTTTATCTGGATTGTACAAAGACATTCAGGAAAACTGACCAGCTCTTGGTCAGCTTTAAAACATGGGTACAGGGAAAACCAGTGTCCAAACAGAACATTTCCAAATGGATAGCACACTGCATCCTATTTTGCTACTCTTTGCATGGAAAACCACTCCCTAGGACCATAAGACCCATTCCACTAGGGCAACCTCTACTTCCACAGCATTCCTTAGAGGGGTACCCACCAAGGACATCCTGGAAGCTGCCATATGGACTTCGATCCACACCTTCACCAAACATTACCATCTGAACCTATTCTCAAAAGATAGGGCTGGGTTTGCCTATGCAATTCTGCAGGGCATGCTCACCCAATCTTAAGTTTCTATTGATCTTCCACCCTTCTCCTCAGCTTTGGGAGTCTTCCCAATGGTTAGGACTGCAGCAGTGAAACACAAAGAACATAGTACAGTTGTGTACACTTACCATAAATGTAGATGCGCGAGTGTGTTCACTGCTGCAGTCATGCTTTCCCTCCCTCCTTCCCCCTGATATATGCTGTCATAGAGAGACACTTATTTCTATGGGGGGGTCTCTGACCCCAGGATTACTACTAACTGTAAACTGAGGTAATGGCGTCACCTGCTCTCCTTATAGCTCAGACGTCTTGACATCAGCCAGCAAGTGACAGCAGCCAACGCACAAAACCTTGACTCTGGTATTCGGACCAACTGAGGGCTACCACAGCATGGATAACCCAGTGGTTAGGACTGCAACAGTGAACACACTCAAACATCTACATTTATGGTGAGTGTACACAACTGTACTTTTTCCATATGTCTGGCATTATGCTGTAAGTTAAGCAGAGATTATAATGTTGAGAAGAGGTATGGAAGAGAAGTCTTTGCAGAATGAGGTGAACCACATGAGTAGGATGCCTGCACCAGGGGGTGCATACGTGGTATGTTTACTAGTAGGGGTTCAAGGTCTTTGTCACTGATTTTCTTAAAAAAGAAGAGGGTGATAAAATACAGGGAGGGTGGTCTGAGTGAGTTGGGGGGACAGGTAGAGGCTGTTGTACTAGGGAATAGGTTGAATTCCTTGAGGAAGTCAGAGGTCAAGAGTCAGCTTTGAGAGATTTGGATGGTGACAGGAGAGAGGTAAGATCTGTGGATTTCCTGCACATGAGAAGATTGTGTTTGAAATATCAGTTTTGTGCATGTGTATGGCTTGGTAAGCTAGATTGCACAGAGAATTAAATATAGTACGATTTTCTGGTTAGAGGGTTCTGCCTCCACAAAGACCATTCATTGTCTCTAAGGTTGAGGAGATCTTTCAATTCTGTGGTTAACTTGGGGTTTTTGTTGTATTTGAAAAGGGCACATCCACATTCTAACATGGCTTCTGCCAGGCTGCTTGTACTGACACCTCACTAATAGTGATTCTGTGGTATTGGATAGAATGAGGGAATGATAATATAGTTTCAGCTGACTGCCTGGAACCTGTCAAAAGATTTTGATACTGTTTCAGATCCCAAACTACTATAGACACTCACTCAAATGGGGCTCTCCAACTTCTCTTTTAATTGGTTTTATACAGTGTGCTAATGACTCCACCATACTCTGCCATACTAAAAACTCCCAAGGCCTCCAATCTCATACTCCGGCATCTCTGCTATCCATTAAACATTGCTGAAAGACTCAACTTTGGTCCAAAATGCAATAAATACACAAACTCGTGCTCTTTTCTCATTAATATCTGAAAACAGCACCTGTATCAAGGTTGTCTCCTGCACTAAAGTCCTAGGGCTCTCAGTCAGTGAAAATCTTACGTTTGACCATCACATCCCCCTACAATTCATTGTCTCGCACCATCTCCCACTTCTCAAAAATAACTAAATATCTATTTACCTTTCTTTCCTCCCCTATTTGCCAGTCTTACCCCCACCCTCAACTCCTCCTCTTCTACTTATTCATTCCTCTAAATATCTGAGAGTTTACTTTTGTACCTGAAGCTTTGGACTGTTGTTTGAATTTACTGAATCCTAAACTGACTATTCTGTAATTATAAATAGCACTCCAGCTGCTATGTAAAAAGAAGTTATGTACTCACCATAACGTTCCATCTGAGTAGTTCTACTTCATTTGTCTTCAACCTATGGGTCTTTGGATCTGACATGGCCGCATTTTCCAGCTGTGGCTCTGAGCTCCAATCACCTCCCCTTACCCATAATGCCTTCCTGTCTCCCTTCTGATCGAGTTTGCTGCCTAACAAGAACAGACACCCGACCCAATAACACATTATGTACCAAAACAGCCGACAGACACAACCTTAGCCTAGGCAGAGGCAAGGATCCCAACAGTAACAATCCGAAGACATATCGTATCCTGGAGATAAGGTCAGGGGGGAAGGAGGAAGGGATGCTTGAAGACAAATGAAGTAGAACTACTCAAATGGAACGTTATGGTGAGTACATAACTTCTTTATCTGAAGTAGTTTACTTCATTTGCTCTTCATCCTGTGGGACAGAGTCCCTAGCTACCTAATTCTTGGGTGGCCCTCATGGAAGGATGTTCCAGAGCACCGCAGAGCTGAAGGATGCTCTACTCCTAGAGACAATGTCTAATTTGTAATATGAGATAAAGGTATGAGATGAGGCCCAAGTGGCAGCTGAACAAATGTCATCCAAAGATACTCTAGACCAAAAGGCCGCTGATGTAGCCATAGGTCAGGTCGAATGAGCCTTCACTTTTCCTGGTAGAGGCAGACCCCTCTCTGAGTAAGCTCGAGCAATACATTGTGAAATCCAGCAAGCAGCTGTCAATTTTGAGACTGGTTTATCAAAGAAGGGCTTGGCATAAGACACAAAAAGTTGGTCAGACTTGCAGAAAGGTTTAGTCCTGTGAAGGTAAAACCTCAATTGTCTATGTACAATCCAGTAAATGCAATTTATATTCCCCCTTGTTTTGATAGTTATGAAAAAAACTGGCAAGTTTATAGTCTGATTAAAATTGGCTTCTGAAGCTACCTTGGGAAGGAAGGGAAGGGTTCGTGCGAAGCGACACCCTGTCTTTATGAAAAATCATGTAGGGCACTTTGATTAAAAGAGCCTGAAGCTCTGACACACTTTTGGTGGAGGTAATGGCGACCAAGAAAGCAGTTTTCCATGTCAAAAATTGCAAACCTACTGAAGCCACAGGCTCTAAAGTGGGAGAAACTATGCCTGCAAAAACAAGGTAAGGTCCCACAGAGGGATAGGATCCTTTATGGGGGGGGGGGGTCTAAGAAGAAAAGCACCTTTAGGAAAGGTCTTGCACAGTTTAGAGGAAGTCAAAAAAGACATATTAATCCCCATGTGAAAATTAGATATGGCTGCCAGCTGAACCTTAACCATAGAAGAACTGGCACCTTGTTGAAAAATGCTAGCCAGAAAATGTAGAACTGCCAACAGAGGTGCTGTAAAAAGGATCACTAAATGGCCCATATAGAAAAACATTTCCATTTACTACAATAAACTTTCCTGGTAGAAGATTTGTGAGCTGCTACCAGGATGGGCTTAACATGGGATGACAAACCGGGAGCCCTACTAAATATGGGAATCAGAACAGCCAAGCCGTGAGCTTCTGACTCCAGATCTGGGGTGGAATCCCAGAAGGGTGTGAGATAAGACCGGAACTAGATCCAGAGTCCATGGTGGAACAACTAGATGTGACCTGAGTAAGGGAAACCAAACCTGCTGGGGCCAGAATGGGGCGATGAGGATCACAGTGCTCCCCAGCCTTCGAGCTTTCCGCAGAAATGTCAACATGAGGGGAAGAGAGGAAGATATGCATAAAGAAGACTGGGAGGCCAGGCATGAATCAGAGCATCTCTGGAGTTTTCCCCCAGCGGGGGGTTTAGAGCAAAAAACTCACTGCACTTCATGTTGGAAAGAGATGCGAAGAGATTGCAGCAAGGCCGACCCCAGTCTTGGAAGATCGGTTTCGCTACTGAAGGATTCAGAGACCACTCGTAAGGCATCAGGATAGATCTGCTGAGCCTGTCCACTAGAATGTTGGACCATCCCAGAATGTGCATTGCCACCAGAAAACGGCTGGTGGAGATCGCCCATTCCCACACTCTCATAACTTTCCCACACTCTCATAACTTCTTGACACAGGAGATAAGATCTGGTTCCCCCCTGCTTGTTGATATACCAGACCACTTACATGCTGTCCATCTGAATTGCAATAGTTCCTAGAGGGAGATGAGTATGAAGAGTCTGCAATGCAAGAAGAACTGCTCTCATCTCTAGAACATTGATATGCAGATAGGTCTCAGAAGGGGACCACGTGCCTTGGACTGTCCTTCCCTGAAAAGTGCCCCCCACCCCAGTAGGGGGAGGTGTCCATGGTCACTGTGGTCTTGGGAAAGGCAGATTGAAACAGGTGTCCTTTGAGTAGATCCAGAGACTGAATCCAGCACCAAAAGGTAATCCCTGCATGCTTTCGAGATTCTCACTGAAAAGGACAAAAGAAGGTCTAATAGAGACAACTGAACCACCAGTGTCCACTGTAGTACTCTCATATGGAGATGTGTCATAGGAAGAAGAGGGATCGTGGCTGCCATAGAACCTAATGCCCTGAACAGTGCTTCGGCTGACAGAGATTGAGTCTGAAGAATGTGTAGGACGTGTAACCTCAGATTGCGTGACCTGTCTGACGTGAGGAACACCCTCGTTTGTATCATGTCCAGCCGTGCCCTGATGAAGTTCAACACCTGAACCGGGAGTAAGGCAGACTTGTTCATATTGATTGCGATGTCCAACTTGTTGGCTAGCCGACGAAAGGAGTCCCTGGCTTGACAAAGTAGATGCTCTGAAGGGGCAGTAAGGAGCCAGTCATCCAGGTATGGAAAGACCTGAATTCCCTGAAACCGCAGGTGAGCTGCTATTACCGCCATTACTTTGGTAAACACCTGAATGGCTGTGGTGAGACCAAAGGGAAGGGCTCAAAATTGGTAATGATTGGCTCCCAGCTGGAAGCGAAGGAACCTCCGGGAGCACCTGTCCATCTTGATGTAGTAGTATGCGTCCTGGAGATTGATCGAGCACATCCAGTCTCTGGCTTGTAGATATAGGGCAGGATAGATTGAATCATGACCATCTGGAATTTTGTCTTGGTTACAGATAAGTTCAGTTGGGACAGATCCATAATTGGTCTGAGGTCCCCTGTTTTCTTTGGCACTAAAAAGAGCCTGGAATAAACCCCGGATCTGAATTGGTCTGGGGGCGGGCCAGTTGGATGACTCTTGCTTTTGTAGCAGTGATTCTATTGG
Organism: Protopterus annectens; assembly: GCF_019279795.1. Lineage (NCBI taxonomy): Eukaryota > Metazoa > Chordata > Ceratodontiformes > Protopteridae > Protopterus > Protopterus annectens. The sequence continues at coordinate 587,818,959 of NC_056731.1, forward strand.
CACTGCTGCCTCCTCCCGCTGCATGGGTGGAACATCTGGGGGGGGGCTTTGTTGGATGGGGAAGTTCTTTGAACAGAACAAAATATCCTCTGGATATGATTTGCAACACCCACTAATCTGTTGTGATGGACTCCCAAGCTAGTGAGTGTAGCGACAAGCGGCCCCCGACTGCCTCCAGAGATGGACAGTCAGGCAACCCCTCAGGGCCACCACCATCATAGCATCTACAGGGGACCCCTTGTGCCAGTGCAGCTTGTTTGCAGGGGGATTTAAAACATTGTCCAGATGCTTTGGTATTGGCTGTATGGTTCTGGCTCCTTCCAAGCCCTAGATGCTATTAACTTCACAAGAAGATGGGCTGGAGGGGACACCCAAGAGGTAGATGTGCCCAAGATGAATGCCTCCAGAAACATGGACTCATCGGAGGTCAGTTTTGGGGTGGACCACCACCCTGGAGAAGGATCTCCATAATATCTCCAAAGGAGACATCCTCAGGGAGGGGTGACCTTGGGGAACCTTCCCCTTCATCCAGTTCTGCCTCCTCGGTGAGGGACTCTGGTAGAGAGTCCAAGTGCCTCCTTTTACAAATATGCTTGTGGGGGTGCTCCTCGGGGGGCCTGTCTGGGGAGGTCTCGCAAGCAGGTTGCTCTGAGAGCTGAACTTCCTGGGGGCAATACGGCTACAGGCTGACCCTGAGAGGGCAAGATGGTCGGAACTGCACTCAAGGCCAAGGGGAGTCTGGATGGACTCTGAAGATGGTCAGAAGCCTCGACCCTGTGAGAACCCTATCCACCACATCAAATGCTGAGGGGAAACTGACCTCCTGGGCTGACCTAGCAGAAGGCAATCCCCCCTGTTCCGACTGGGGAGCCGGAGCCAACATGCTGAGGGGAATGCTTCTCTCTGAGAAGGTCAGAGCAGGGAACACTACCTCGGATCCGACCCTGAGACTACAATTCCGAGAGCTCAGATCTGATTCAGTTGGATCCAACACACTGAAGATACTGGCCAGCGTTGAGGTACAGGGTACCATCGTCGTCTCCCCCTTGACTCCGATCATCCTCAGATCCAACAACTCCAAAACCACAGGTCAGATTGAAGAAGGAGGAGTGATGGGTCTAAACAATGGCTGTAAGGCACCTGCTCCAGTGGGAGAAGGCCCTGGCAAGACCTCCATCTGGGTTTGAGTGCGGATAAACCACCGCATCATCTTGTCCATCTCTGCTTCGGGCAAGTTCTGAGTGGAGCGAGAGGATGCCAATGAAGTATGTCAGGAGAGCCTAGAGGGCGGTTGGCTAACCCATACCTTGGGCTTGGGTGAAAACCTGGGAGACCTGAGCCGAGGTGTCAGTGGCCTTTAAACAGATTTAACCTTCGGCGAAGGGCTGATCTCCGACAATCAGTCAGGGGATCGTTTGCAAGGCCAGTCCTTCTTGGCTTTATCCCCTTCCCTGGACCTCTTGGTGGGAGGGTGAGTCCCAGAGGCCATGGAAGGGGAAGACGAAGCAGCAGACGCTGCTTTAGTAGGAGAGGATGAAACCTTGGTCCCAGCAGAAGAGGGAAACAGGTCCTTCACAATCAGTTTGTACCGCCTATCCTTAAGCACCCTGGGATTGAACCCAGTGCAGATAGGACAGGAGGACTGGAGGTGAGCAACCCCCAAGCAAACCACGCAGTGTGTGTGGCCATCCGCTGGAGAAAGCTTATGGCCACACTCTATGCACTGTTTGAAGCCTGGCTTCAGGGTATCCACCATGCTTTAGCCAGCCCAAACACACACACACACATACACACACACTTGGAAAGGAAAGAGGGGAGGAAGATAGAAAAGCAACTCCAAAAAATGCAAAATACTAATAAACAGAAAGGCACTAAGGTAACATAACAGGTAAAATCACAGAACCTTTATTGTCCAAATACAAAATATTGGAAAAATATGTAGAAAAACTATAAAAAACTGTGGAAAAAACTTTACTGACTGAGCGCTTTCACCCTTCTGGGCATCTTCAGAGTCAGTTAACTTCATTGAGAACAAACTTTAAATACACATATCAATTGGTACATGATTAGACAGAACTAATAAAACAGGCAAATAGTTAATTGGTTAACCCCTTAAATGCTTGTTGACCAAGCCTTAAACTTCTGAAAAAAAACAGTATTTCTTGTGTGTTATTCACAATATGATTAAACTAAAAAAAAATGAATAAAATAAAATGAAATAAAAAACAACATATATTGTTTATGAAACTGGTTAAAACAAAAACTCATGTCTGTTACAATGTATGTATATATATATATATATATATATATATATATATATATATATATATATATATATATATATATATATATATATATATACCATTATTGTGTATCAAATACAGGCTGCCTTGTGTCTTAAAATGCATGCTAGAGACAAAGTATCATTGATACCTGGGGCATTACTAGCGTCCAGTCTCAGCTGCCAAAGGCATTCCCTTACCTCCAAAACAGTTTTATAGTCTCCCCCAAACTTCTTGGTGTAAAGCCCATCAATGACAAAGAATATAAACTTTTTAAAATTTGGACAGTGATTCTTGTGAATATATAATGAGTTAGTGTTTTTCTTATTTTTTATATCTCTATAATGTTCTAATATTCTTTGTCTTAACTTCATAGTAGTCATGCTTATATAGAAGGCTGGGCAGGATAAACAGGTGGCAGCGTAAATGACCATACTTGTGTTGCAATTACAGTGGCCAGGACTCTTCAAAGTTCTCTTGAAGTTACCTAGACAGACGTAAGGCCCGTCATTGATAAATTTACAAGCCTTACAGTTGCCACATTTAGCCATTTTGGCAGGTCTTTGTCCAAAGGATCTAGGTGTCTTTTCTAACAAATCCTTCAAGTTTAAACCTCTGCTATTTATAAAAGTCGGGGTTCTACCTAGTGTGTCATGTAAATCTGCAGGGATGATGTTTTCCCAAGCACTATGAATAGCACCCTTAACTTCAAGTGCTAAAATATTATGTTGTAGTACCATTCCTGTTGGCACATTTTTTCTGTCAAGTTCTTTTTTATGATTGGTGGCTTTGTCACACAATCTGTGTGTGTCGTGTAAAATGGGAACAAAATCAGTGGACCTTCTTCTAAGTACTTCGTGTTAAAGCATCAAAAGCATATCAAGCGGGTAACTTCTTTGGACAAATAAATCTCTCAGTGTACCTAGTTCAACTGTAAAAATGTCATCCTCACTGATGATACAAGACAACCTGATCATCTGGCCCTTGACCACATTCCTCTTAACATAGGCAGGGTGACAACTCTTGTAGTGTAAAAATGAATTGCTATAGGAGAAGTGATGAAGGTGGATGAGTTTAAGTACTTGGGATCAACAGTTCAGAGTAATGGTGAGTGTGGAAGAGAGGTGAACAAGAGAGTACAGGCAGGGTGGAATGGGTGGAGAAGAGCGTTAGGACTGATTTGTGACATACTGGTGCCAGTAAGAGTGAAAGGGAAGGTCTACAAAAGGGTAGTGAGACCAGCTTTGTTGTATGGGTTGGAGACTGTGGCACTGACAAAAAGGCAAGAGTCATACCTGGAAGTGGCAGAGTTAAAGATGTTAAGATTTGCACTGGGTGTGACAAGGATGGATAGGATTAGGAACCAGTGTATTAGAGGGTCAGCTCAGGTTGGACAGTTTGGAGACAGTCAGAGAGGTGAGATTGCGTTGGTTTGGACATGTGCTGAGGAGGGATGTTGGGTATACTGGGAAAGGGATGCTAAGGATGGAGCTGCCAGGTAAGAGGAAAAGAGGGAGGCCTAAGATAAGGTTTATGGATGTGGTGAGAGAGGACATGCAGGTGGTTGGTGTGACAGAGCAAGATGCAGAGGACAGGAAGAAATGGAAACAGATGATCCGCTGTGTGGCAAACCCTAATGGGAACAGCTGAAAGAGAAGTATGCCTGTTCATCATGAAGGACATTGTAGGACACAAATGTAGCTATATAATGTGCTAGAAAGGATACTGTTAATAACCATGTGATCAGAGAATCCTTTTACTGGTTGGTGATGGGCATTTTTACACCTAGTATGAAGAGGGCAAGTGAGGACTTAAACATATATGCATTGTGTATACTTTCACCACCAAATTCTTGGAAGCCATTGCCCTTGTGAACTTTAACAGCAATCTACGTAATGATGTATCTGAGGAAAGCATTAATAACAGATTTATGTAATGCTATTATAATGAAACAAGAAAGACAAATAAACTGAATTCACTGATTTATCAATTTAATTTTCATGTATAAAACAGTGGAGTGTATCAGTAAGTAGAGTACTTTGAACTAAAAGTGATTCACAATTGAAGCAACACCATACAAAGATAAATGTGAAGGAACTAAGACCGGTAACTCCATTTACTGTTTCCCTTACTGAGAAGCATTCTGCAGTATTGCCACTATTACACAGTCCCTCAATTCCCCTCTCCCCAGAAACTGACTGAATGTAGGACAGGCAGGCATATATATTTTGTGACATGTGACATGTGGAGAAAGGAAATACAAATGCTGATAAAATCCTAGAAATATGTAAAATATTTAAAATTCTGCAGAATATTTCAAGAAACAAAAGTCTTGACATGATGGAGAGAACTTAGCAAACACTTTATACTGTGACTAAAATACGTGTACCCTTTACTTATGACAATTTGATGTCTTTTACATGAGAGCATTTATATGAGCAAGAACATAAAAGTAAAAATATTATTAAAGTAACATCTGTGAATGTGAAGCAACATAGACTCAAACCAGCTGTACGTTGGGCATGGTAGGTATACATAATGGTTAAAGTCTTTGCCTTATGTATACAAATTACATGGTTTGATTCTAACCTCAAGTTATTGGTTAAGCTTAAAGTAGCCCTTCATGGCAGTTAACCTAATATTCACTTATGCACCATTAATATCAACACTGCTTGCAGATTCACAAGACTATTCAAATTAATGAACATAATCAAAAATTGTATGGACTCTTGCATGGAAATCAAACCCTAATTTTTCTGAACCCAGGTTATGTAAAAGTTATTGAAGAAGTTAGTGAACAAATCCCTGTTAGGTAGTATTAATGTACCTTTTTTCAAAAGCAAGAAAAAAAGCCATCAGAAGAAAAATTGAAAACCTGCTGCAGATGGCTGTAAGCCATATGACAGAAAATGAGTATTCGTGATGAGGATGACTGTAAAATATCCTAGCTTTAGTGCCAAACCTTATAGGTACCCTTACACTGGATTAACGATGTAAGAAAACATTGTAGTGTCACAGTTTTTTAAATTACAGACCACAAAGCATAGTATTAATTTTGTGCATTGGAAATGCCCAAAAATATACAATTTGACTGACAGCTTTTAAGCTATGTTATTATATTATGTCAATTGTGACATTTGGATAGATGACCAATATTATTAGGATATAATCTATCAGAGTCTCATGAACTAATTAAAGTGACATGGGCATATTCTCTGCCATAGTCAAAGTGATCAGCAGTTTTTTTTCCTTGATTTTCTTCTGGGTCAGTCTTGCAGTGTGAATCAGAAGTGCAGATAAACATCTGTATGTCTCTAATTCTGCCAACTACTGGTGAAGCAAAGTAGTGCATGATATTTCAGTGCTAATCAGTTGCATTCCAAAAGCAGAGCAAAGTACCTCATGATGAAACACATTCTCCCTGCATTGCTAATTAAGGACATCCACCATAACCCCCACCATTCGCCTTAAAGGCTAGTAGGCTCAGACACTAGCTTTTCTCTTCTGTATGCATCACTCATCCACTAGGTGCTAACTCCCAGGCCTGGTTCCAGGAGTCCATCCCTTTATCTTTCTTCTGAATGAAAATGACCGAGTCTTCAATCATCTGGATCAGAATCAGGATATACAAACAAAAGTTCATGGCTCTACCCTGTAAAAGAATTAAGCTCACTATGCATGTTTAAGGAAAAACTAGTATATCAAGTTGAAGCACATAAGTACTTGGGACTTGCCCATGAGCAAAGCCAGAGAGGATTAGGAGCTCATTTACAAGCATAAGTTATGTTCCTTCAGAGGGGATCTGAGCCCATTTTCTGTGAAAGAATGAGCAGCTTTGTAGTTTGGAAAGATCTAAGGGTATGGGCACTGCTCCCCTATGTAAGTGTCGACGTGGTTTAAGTATCTACGAAGGATGTGCCAGGATGTACAAAAGCTACAACCCAGTGAAAGGACGACACTGAGTACACCTAGATCACATCAGAAGGATTAAGTTTTTTCAGCTTACATAAGAATGCCTGGGAATCGCACATAGACGTGGAGATTTCTCCCCCTCAAGGATAAGGAAGTTGAATCTACCCCCAACTATGACAAAACGTTTAGAACACTGAGGGATAGGTCTAAGTTGACTTCCCTAGTCATGGAAAGGAAGGTAATTTTCCAGAACAGAAATGCAGAAAACACATAGTCAGATCAAAGGTTTATTTGCACTTTTTTTTTTTTTTTTTTTTTGAGTATCGTCTATTGTAGACAGAAAATAACTACACGCTAGTGCAACTTGTACACAGCTCTGTAAAATTGTGATTTCTTATTTTCTGTGTGTAACAACTTCATATTTTACCTTTGTAAATATATCTGTTTTTATATTCCGAAATGTATCTGGAGCTTTTCTCCTTGGGTCTCCACTGAAAACGGGCCCCTGGCTCAGATGGACCAACCCACTTAACAAATGACAATAAATAAAATAAAAATAAATAGTGATGTGGTTTTCTATAAAGAACTTTAGTAAAGGGTATCATCGATGTAAGAGAAGGTGTTGTTTTCATGAACTTTTGTGTAGGATTGTCCTCATTTCAAGACTGTAGCATACAGTTTCCACTTCAAAAACATGCTGACCTGTCACAAGCTGTAGACCTAACAGAACTAAATTAGTTCATCATTTAAAAAAATGCAGTTAAAACACTGCATAATCTTTTACTACAATGTGGAATCAGTAAACACTTTTATGTTGCTTTGGCAAAACAGCAAATGTGAGCTAAGCCCACAAAATGAAGCAAAGGACACGCATTCCTGACGTTCGTTTGTCACCCTATGGTATTAGCATACTGAGTCTTATCTTCTTTAAATAAATAAACATAACTTATTAGAGAGTTAATGGATCACAAATGTTAGTTACTGCACAAAATTATCCCAAGTGTCTAAAAAATACAGATGAAATGATATGCTGCCTTGGTATCATTTAAAATACATTACCATGTTGCCCAAATTACTTTAATAAATATACCATCAGAGAACAGAACCTTCCCAGTACAAGAAATCCTGAAATTATTTAAAGGACGTCATAATGTCTAAATTCTGACATTCAGTAGCACAGCAAGGGTTGGGAGAAAGCGGCAATTACCCTGAGTGCAAAGTGTTAAGAGCCAATTGGCTTCCTACAGTAATCCGAGACTTTTTTTGCTCTTCACTTGAAGAGACTGGGATCTGGGGGTGGGGGTATGGATTGAGTACTGTACTACAGGAAGCAGAAGTCCTTTTTTACCCCACACCTGAGCATGTCCTTGAAAGCTGTCTCAGAGGGACTGCAATCAGATCTGCCTTTATGCTCAACAAGGAGGTAGTAGTCTTCCACATTTATAGGTTCATAGTTGTGTACTAGGCTAATGGCCCTGGAGCCTTTACAAGCCTAGCCCATAGGATTACCCTGGTATCGTGCCACCCGACCTTATTTCCCAGTGCCTTTGTCGAGTAAAGTCATTAGAGTGATCCCTGGGGTGAATTTTCTATTACCCATCCACTCATCAAGATTTCTCCTGAAGAGGGTCAGCGAGGTGCTCTGCTTCACATGTATGGGAAGTATATTCCAGAGCATGGGCGGTCTGAGGGTGAGGCACCTGTCCCTCCAGCATGTTTTGTTGATTGTGATAATGAGGCTGAGGTCTCTGGAGCGTGTGGTGCGAAGGGATTGAGATTTCTTTAGATGTAGCATTTCTAACAGAGCTGGGTCATGCATGGCTTTGTAAGTCAAGCAGAGATTGCATCTAAGTAGGCAATATGAGACAGAGAATAATTGGAGTTTTTTAAGTCTGTCCATATAGGAGAAGTGTTTAAGGCCTTGGACCGAACCCTGTGGGACTGCACTCATGACTGGTCGGCAGTCTGACTTGGAGTCAGCTACTTTCACACTGTGGGTTCTGCATGTGGACCAGTTTGCAACCCACCTAGTGATATAGGGGTGATGCATAGCTTAGTGAGTTTTTCTCTGATTCCTGAGTGGGGAACAGTAGCAAAAGCCTTGGCTAGATCAAGGTAGGCTGTATGAACCCCCTTTGCTTCATCCACAGCTCTGGTGACTGATTCAAAGAAGTAGACCAAGTTGAGCAGGCATGATCTACACTTCACAAAACCAAACTGTGTGGGATCCAGAGTTTGGAGATTCCCTGTATCCTTGTTTATTAGGTCCATGACGATGCGTTCCATAGCTTTGCATATCAGACTTGTCAGGGTAATGGGGTGATAGTTCCCAGGATCTGTAGTCGCTCCTCCTTTGTGGAGAGGCATGACTGTTGCAGTGCGCCATACGGTAGGGACAAAGCCTGAGGTGAGGCTGTGACTGAACAGGACACACAGGTGTGGTGCCAGTTTACTCTGTAGTTCATGTAGAATGCAGCCAGGAATATTGTGAGGTCCCATAGAGCTGTATTCTTGGCCTTTGACAGTGCTGTTTTAACCTGTGCAGCAGTAATACTGGGTGCCTGGCAATCTACTGGTATTGTGACTGATCCATTGGGGGGGGGTAAAGTTGGCACTGAATCTGTCGGCCAGTATACTGGCAATATCTGTTGGCTCGGTATAGGAGGTACCATTGTGCAGTAGTTCATAGAAAATCTGGGTATTGTCGTGGAGATTCTTTACATAACTTTAGAAGGCCTTGTGGTTGTCTTTACTATCTGCTGCAATTCTATTTTCATAGCTAGCTTTAGACTATTTGATGAGCGATCCCAACTTTTTGTTGAGGCTGATAAGGGAGTTTTTCCAGTCTTGGGACTTCACCTTATTCTGCATCAGTTTCCTCCTTCTGTTGTAGAGTTTGTTTATGGCAGGGGACCACCAGATTGGCTTCCTTTTTTTGGAGGAGAGTGTCTTGGTTCTATTGGGTATGGTGAAATCCATGCATTTGTGTACATGTTTGTACAGTGCATTGGTGTATGAATTGGCAGTCATGCAACTATTCTCCATTTGCATGGGTGCTATGAAGCTAGCCACCTGTTTTTAGGAGCCCAAAGTTAGCTTTAGAGAAGTTTTTCATGGTGGTTACCTTTGCAGGGGGGGGGGGGGTTGATTTCCAAGGTGATTAGTTTATGGTCGGATCTAACCAGGGAAGAGTTGGCTATTGGTATAGAGCAACTGTCGCCCATCTTAGTAATGACCAGGTCAAGGATGTTACTACCTCTAGTGAGGGTATGAACAAAGCTGGTCTAGGACATTGGAATTAATGAATTTCAGGAAATGTTGGGCAGGTGTATTGGTACATGAGTAGTTTTCACAGTTAATGGAGGGGTAGTTGAAGTCGCCTAGTATGAGAGGGTTAGGTTGGACCCTAATATTCTCCAGGGTCCTTAGGAATGTCGAGTGTGAGTCTTGGGACATGGTTGAGGACCTAGAGCAGGCTATAACCTGAATCACTGTCTTACCCAATGTTAGCTGCACCTGCAGTATCTCAGATGCATTATGTTGCGCTACCAGTCTGGAGGTGTGCATCCTTTATGAATATGGAAACACCACTGCCTTTGGAGCTTCGGTCCAAGTTCTGGGGCCGAAAAGTGTGGAATGAGTTATAGCCTGGAAGTGCAGGGGTGCTTTCTGCTGCCTTGAACCAGGTCTCTGTTACATCACAAATGTCTATGTTCTCCATTTTAAAGAGTGCTTTGAGTGAGTGCATTTTGAGATTTAGACTTCTAGCGTTTAGCAGCATGACCCTCAGATTGCATTTGTTTGTAGCTGTTACGGTGGTAATTTGGTCTTTGCAACACTACCTAATAAAGGCACTATAGGGATGGCAAGAGCCTTGGCCAGTATCTGGAAGCCCAGGTGTGATGGATGCAGGCCATCCCTGACAAAGCATCAAGGTCTGTCAGTCATGTCATCCCAAGCGGACAGATACTGGATCCCCTTAGAATGACACCAGAAACTTAGCCAATTGTTGAAATCAATCATTTTCTGCTTGTGCTGTTATGCCATTCTGGGTGATGGTAGGATGCTACTCAGGGCTAGGGTCTTACCCGCCTGTGCTACATAATCTGAGAGCTCCTCCATGTCTCTTTTCATTTAGTCCAGGGAGGTGCGTCTCAGTTCATTCACACCCACATGTACAATTACAGAGTCATATTTGTACTTGTTGTTGAGGGACCTGAGTTTGTGCATTATGTGGAGGATTCTGGCACCTGACAGTCAGCTAACTGTTACTTTTTCCTTATTCAACCTAGTGATTGGGACATCAGTGTGACTCACTATCGAGTCACCTATGAACAGTATGTTGGACATGCTATTTTGCCTTAGGAGCTTTGGTTGAGTGGCAAACTGTTTAGGAGAGTTGTGTGTCTCGCAATTAGTGTTGTGTTGTGGTGATCAAGTGCGTTTCTGCCGTGGAGGTCTCTGCTGTTTGGGTAGATTTTTATTGAGGGCCTCCGCGAAGGTAGGTGTGTGGTTTGTGTTTTTATGTGAAGGGAGTGCTGGTGTATGTTCTGGAAGGCGATATGCATTCCATGTAGTGTGGTGCAAGTGTTGACCTTCTCCTCTTGACCAGCTATTCCGGTCTTGGCTGGAGATTGCGTGGCTTCCAATTTGGAAATATAAGTGCATCTGTCGCAAGTCTGAGTGTTGGGACGTAAGAGGAGAGGGTTGTCAGTGTACATGAGGCAGTTGCTACATTCCCTCAGGATGCCCAAGTTCACCCGGTTAATAGGCGAAAGCACAGGGAACTGACCTTTAGACATACCTGGAGAGGTGGGCATTAATAATAAGTACTGGAGCTGTTTCCTTGTAGAACGTTTAGTGCTGGTAGCACTTTTGTGTGCTACAATTGCTACATGAAGTCTGGTAATGTGCTAGACTAATAAGCTAGTAAACATGCAGGAGAGGAGAGAACTAGCAGATCTAAGGGAAAAATTCAAGAGCAGATTTTGGCACCGCTCAGAAGCTTACAAACAGTCCTGGATACAGCAAATCTGTATCTGGACTAGACTAGTTACAGGAAAGGCAGGAAGCAAGTGCACGTGGGCTTTTAAACCAGAAAGTTGAAAGAGATGGAAAAACTACCCAAACGGCCAATAAACTATACTTTCTGGGCCAGAAACCACTCCTCTTGTGCTAGATAGGCTACCTAATGCCTACCACTCTCACTGATAAGTTAGAAGGCTTCCGCCCAACACAGAAAGGTTTGGGGGGGCTCTGAAGCTTGCACACAGTCCTGAATACAGCAAATCTGTATCTGGACTAGACTAGTTACAGGAAAGGTAGGAAACAAGCTTAAAATTTTTTTTGTTACAGAAAAGCAACTAAAATAACACTAAAAACAATCCAAGTGCAGTGAAAGCTAGCACATTTGAGTGTGTAGCAGTATTAAAGCAAATACAGTTTAAATAAATGCAATTTATGCAAAATGTATTCTGAAATGAATTCAATTATTGTTTTATTCAACTCTGAACAGTTAAAAAGCACCAAAAATATATATGTATCAGCTGAGAAGCACACTCAGAACACAGGGAGATTTTAGCAAAGTTTTTTTTCTTAGTAAAGTGGAAAGGGAGAAAGGAGGAGTAGAAGATAATTAAAGCTTAAGAAACTAAGTAGGATGGCCTTCTCAAATGTTTTCTCTCTTACAGGTAAAATAAGCTAATGACATAGACTGGGGAGAGTGTTCCAGATGAAATTTACAGTAGGGGCGGGCAACTGCAAAGTCACCAAGTATAAGAACAAGATACCAACAGAGAGGGTGGGAGGGAAACAATACAGCAAATGTATAAATACAGCACAGTGCAAATTAAGTTGCAAAAAGTGTACTTATCAGTTTGGAATAGATTCCAACTCTGCACACAGCCAGGAGATCTATCAGCTTTGCACCAATTCACAGAAATGCGAAAGACTAGTTAGCCTTTTTCATGACTTATTCAAAAAGCATCCCCTCCTTGTCCACAGTAAATAGACTCCTATTACTGGGATTATTACATGCAAAATGAATACTCAAGTCCAGTTTCTTTCCCATTGTAGGGTTACTGAAAGGGAACCTGCAGGTTAGTTTCTATACATTGTGTAGTACTGCATGGCTACACTGTAGCAACTTAGTCTGGCTTCCGCAGCACTCATGCTCCTAAAAGTGGGCTCTACTGGCTTTAAGTAAAAAAAAAATAATTTTTGTGGTGTAGAAATAGAAACAAAGAAGCTGTCTTTGTTATTCTAATTTTATTTTTCTACAGACAGACGATACTTACAAAATATGAGTGTGCAGTTTAAAAATGATGCCTCGTATATAAACAGTATGATTACATCATTTAAATAAGTTATGACTCAGGCCTTCATATGCTTATTAGGAAAGTGGCCTGCCATGCACATATTTACAGAGGTGTTCTGACTAAAAAATCCTCAACTAAAAATTGGAAGGCTTACAAAAAGTTACAAAGTTTTACTCAACGATCATTCTGACCATTTTTTAGTAGAAATAGTTCATCTCGACCAAAAAGTATACAGTTGTGATGTGAAGAGTTGTACTTTAAGAAACTGTGACTATGCATGCATTAAATGGTCACACACACATACATATAACTGCAAATATAAAACTTGGCTCTCTACTTGGAGATAAAGAGCAAGCAGCTAAAACTGGTAAAAATCAAAAAATAAGGCTTACACTACTAATTATAAAGTTTTGCCTTGTTTTATAAAAGCGGAAAATATGTGAAAAAAGGAGAAGCATCTCTTCAAGGCCAGAATGCAGTAATGAGGTGCAGTTTACAGTCATGGATAGTGAGCTGCGTATGTGTACGATTAGCTACTGCCCGCAACATCACTTTAGAGAGCATGGGTGTGACCATTTTGTTTTGAAGTAAAAATAACACTGTTACTACTTACACAGTCACCAGCTGTTATGGGAAAGCCGATGGTCAGATGTATCTTGCATAAATAGGTAGGTATTAAGCTGCTACAGGCAGACGTGCATTAAGCTAAAGCACATGGTTCAACGCTCGCATATGAACTATTTTATGGAATAAAGCAAAAAGATTGCTCATCTTTTTGTGTTTCTTTAAAAGTGGATAGTTCAGCAGATGAAATTTTGTCAGATGATAAAAGAATGTCATATGGTCATGACAAATGTACAAAAGCAACCTTTGAAGTAGGAAAGCTGCAGCACCAAGAAAATATCAATCTGGGACTGGAATATGGTATAAAAGAACTTGAGAAAGAGGAATTTACAAATATTTGGAAACTGATGAAGGATTGACAGTAAAACATGAACAAATGTGAATAAAACATAGTAAGGACTAAAATTAATACTGAAAACAACTCTGATATCTAAGAACAAATTTGCTCATCCTGTTCTAGTATACAGTTTTGAGGTGACTGGCTGGGCCAAAAGGTATAGGATCAGTTGTACATCAAAATGAGAAAAATGCTTCATGCTTATCAAATGATTTATAAAAATCAGTATATACAAAGATTATATAGATCATAAATTCCCCATTCTGAAGGAGGTATGGGCCTCCTCAAAATTGAGTTCATGTATAAATTTGCAATCATAGGACCTGCATATACATATTTGATGACCTCACAAGATCCAAACATAGAGAAAGTTTTAAAACATGAGGAGAACAAGGCTAAGGTGACTCCCCTTGCTTAGTTTAGTGGAATCAAAGCATTGTCAAGTGGGAATGGAAATCAATCCAGAAATAGACAAAAATCAGGCAGCAACTGAATGTGCAAAAAAACAAAAGAAAGAATATAAGGTGAGGGATCAGATGAGAAGGCAAGAAATGTGGAACATGCATAAATATAGTTGCAAGTACAGAAAGCACCCGGAGCAACCTCATGTCAATTAGTATTTAACGCAAGAATGGTTAAGGAAAAGTGAATTTCAGCCAAAAGTTGAAAGGTTAAAACTGACAGCCCAAGATAGTGGAATATATATGCAGTGGTTTACAAAGTCTGTGAACATGTCTGAGAAACTGATAAATGCAGGTTTTGTAAAACAGAATTGGAAACAATTGCACATCTTGTTGCTGGGTCTGATGCAGTAATGGCAAAAGGCTTGTATACTGAAAGGCATAATAATGTGGCAAGACTGTTGCATTGGTGACTGTGCAAACCTCATAATATTGAAGTAGCTGAGAAGCATTGGAAACTTGAGCCACAAATTGTTATAGAAAATGATGAAGATTATATCACGTGCGATCGCCCATTACCAACAGTTCAAAAAATCGATGCAAGAAAACCAGATATAGTAGTTCAGGAAAGAGACAAAAGCAGCATTGATCATTGAAATTGCTTCACCCAGCGATTACAGTGTCTTACATACAGAGACACACAAAGTCATAAAATACCAGGATTTGCATACAGAAACAAGGGCACTGTGGAGGAAGGATACCAGGCAGTTCCAATAGTAGTAGGAGCAATGGGGCTCATAAAAAAACTATTTACAGTCTTATTCAGATGTGTTACCGCTACATGTAACTCCATATTAATTGCAGAAGGAGTCAGTTCTGAGCACATTGTGGGTGCGGTAAAGAGGACTTTTGGCTAACATCAAAGACCGGAACAGTACTAAAACAGTCCTAATTTCATGAACTTTAATTATACTTTGACAGTTGACTTAGGAATGGGGTAAATTCCCATCATGGTATTAGAAACCCAAAGGTCTTGGAGAAATTAAAAAAAAGATTAAAGTGACATTTTTGACCTTTGATGTAACCCTGACTCCTTTTCGTTCCAGCTATCAAGATATTCTTTAATGTTTTCTACCCCTACTATTACTGATAAACTGAGGTTGATTACGCAGCTTTACTTTCAATTCTTCAGTAAATGTCAAGTGTTAAATTCTAATTCTTTTTAAGTGTACTCACTATTTTGACTGCATCTTTTTGTATGGAATAGCCCCAATTTTTTGGAGTCAGTTGCTGACTGGCTCATTAATGATATGTATGCTTAATATAAAATGTATACTCTGCTGCATTGCTATCATTGTCGAAGATCAAATGCAATGGAGAGATTAGAGATATAATCTTAAAAAGCAGTAAGGAGTTATTATGAATGAAACAGGAGTGCATATGCCTCAAGAGAGCTCACTGTAAGGGGAAACAGTGCAGAAAAAGGACTGTCCCACATACTGTTACTTGCTCCCAAGTTCTTCAGACACTCCCCACTGCTACGCAGTAACACACACTGTTGAGAAGGTGCCAGTAAGTGCAACAGATGCTCACTTCAGAAAAGCTTTGTGAAATAATATAGAGGTTGACATCATCATCTTCCTGAAGAATCATTAATCCGGATACTGGCCAATGCTCTTGCCACTCCTATAGTTCCTTTTGTAGGTGGTGTTCCAAAGACCAAATTATCGCTGTAACAGCTACAAACAAATGCAATCTGAGGGTCATGCTGCTCAATGCTAGAAGTCTAAATCTCAAAATGCACTCGCTCGAAGCACTCCTTCAAATGGAGAACATCTGTGCTGTAACAGAGACCTGGTTCAAGGCAGTAGAAAGCACCCCTGCACTATCAGGCTATAACTCATTCCACACCTTTCAGCCCCAGAACATGGACTGAAGTTCCAAAGGTGGTGCTGTTTCCATATTCATAAAGGATGTGCACACCTCCAGACTGGTAGCCTATCAAGACACTCACTCCATGTTCCTAAGCACCCTGGAAAATATTAGGGTCCAACCTAACACACTCATACTGGGCGACTTCAACTACCCCTCCATTAACTGGGAAAACTACTCATGTACCAGTACACTTGCCCAACATTTCCTGGAATTCATTAATTCCAATATCCTGGACCAGCCCCCACTAGAAGTAGCATCATCCATGACCTAGTCATTACTAACATGGGTGACCATTGCTCTACACCAGTAGTCAGCTCCTCCCTGGTTAGATCCAACCACAAACGTATCACCTTGGAAATTCACATCCCTCCCACCCCCACCCTCCCGCAAAGGTAACCACCATGAAAAACTTCTCCAAAGTTAACTTTGGGCTCCTAAAAACAGAGGTGGCTAACTTCATGGCACCCATGCAAATGGAGAATAGTTGCATAACCACCGAATCATACACCAATGAACTGTACAAGCACGTACACAAATGCATGGATCTCGCCATACCCAATGGAATCAAGATGGTCTCCTCCAAAGTAAGGAAGCCAAACTGGTGGTCCCCTGCCATAAACAAACTCTACAACAGAAGGAGGAAACTGATGCGGAATAAGGTGAAGTCCCAAGACTGGAAAAACTCCCTTATCAGCCTCAACAAAAAGTTGAGATCCCTCATCAAATCCTCTAAAGCTAGCTATGAAAACACAATTGCAGCAGATAGTAAAGACAACCACAAGACCTTCTATAATTATGTAAAGAACCTCCATGGCAATACCCAGATTTGCTCTGAGCTACTGCACAATGGTACCTCCCATACCGAGCCAACAGATATTGCCAATATACTGGCCGACAAATTCAGTGCCAACTCCCACCCCTCCCAAAGGACCAATCACAATACCAGTAGATTGCCAGGCACCCAGTATTACTGCTGCACAGGTTAAAACAACATTGTCCTAGGCCAAGAATACAGCTTCTGTGGGACCTGACAATATCCCTGGCTGTGTTCTACATGAACTACAGAGTGAACTGGCACCTCACCTGCATGCCCTGTTCAATCACAGCCTCACCTCAAACTTTGTCCCTAGCAAATGGCGCACTGCTATAGTCATCCTTCTCCACAAAGGAGGAGCGACTACAGACCCTTGGAACTATCGCCCCATTATCCTGACAAGTCTTATATGCAAAGCTATGGAACGCATCATCATGGACCTAATAAACAAGGATATAGGTAATCTCCAAACTCTGTATCCCATGCAGTTTGGTTTTGTGAAGGGTAGATCATGCCTGCTCAACATGGTTGACTTCTTTGAGCCAGTCACCAGAGCTGTGGATGAAGTAAGGTGATTCATACAGCCTACCTTGATCTGGCCAAGGCCTTTGATACCATTCCCCACTCAGTAATCATAGAAAAACTCACTGAGCTAGGCACCAACCCCTATATCACTAGGTGGATTGCAAACTGGCCCACATTGTGAAAGTAGCTGACTCCAAGTCAGACTGCTGACCAGTCACAAGTGGAGTCCCAAAGGGATCGGTCCTAGGTCCTCTCCTGTTTGGTATCTACTTCTCAGAAGTCCAGTCCAACACGAAGGGACTCTGGCTGACAACGTTCACAGAAGATTGCAAGTTGGGAGCCTTTATTAACTCCCCAAGTGACGCTGACATCCTACAGAAAGGCCTCACTGAGACTAACGACTGGTGTCAAAACCATGGCCTTAAGTTCAGTGGCAGAAAATGTCGCCATCGCCTTTGGGGAAAAACCCAGTTCCCATGAACTACCACATCGATGATAGTCCACTGAACACAGAAAGCGTTATAAGATCTGGGAACACAGGCTGACAGCAACCTCTCTTTTGACCATCACACTACCACTGTGGTCAGAAAGTCCTTCTATGTGGCACATCTCATTACTAAGGATTTTGCATCCAGGAAGAACGAGGTCATTGTCTCCCTCTACTCTTCCCTCATTAGGTCAGTCATTTGCCATGTACCTCACTAGACACCTGCAACAACTGGAGAGGCCGCAAAAGTACCTCACAAAGAGGATCCTAGGCCTTAAACACTTGTCCTATATGGACAGACTCAAAAAAACGCCAGCTATTCTCTGTCTCATATCACCTACTTAGAGGCGATCTCTGCTTGACTTATAAAGCCATGTCTGACCCAGCTCTGTTAAAAATGCAACATCTAAAGAAATGCCAATCCATCTGCACCACACGCTCCAGAGACCTCAACCTCATTACCACAATCAACAGAACTTGATGGAGGGATAGGTTCATAACCCAGAGACTGCCCATGCTATGGAATAGACTTCCCATACATGTCAAACAGAGCACTTCACTGGCTCTCTTCAAAAGGAATGTTGATGAGTGGATGGGAAATAGAAAATTCACCCCGGGGATCACCCCAGTGGCTCTACTCAACAGAGGCACTGGAAACTAAGGTCAGGTGGCATGATGCCAGGGTAATCCTATGGGCTAGGGTTGTAAAGGCTCCAGGGCCATTAGGCTCATACACACCTATGAACCTAATTACTTTTGGTGACCTCAGGTCTGTAAACATATTTCTTCCTAATGTAACAACAGAGAAGTCATAAGGTACTTTTATTCTATGCATTCTTTCCTAATGTGAGTTTATTTGTTAAAGATGATGTGTGCCAACATTACATTACTCATGTGAACTTTTAAGTAAGTGAGGAAAATAATAGATGTCTTAGTGGTCATCGTAGTGACAAGTTATTTAATTAGATGCTCCTATACCCTGAGTTTAGGGGAAAATGTAAGCTACCATAGATGTATTCATCCAATTCTGCAAACTTGCAATATTTAAGATGAAGAATTTTTTTTAAGTAATATTCTTATTGTTTCCTAAACCTGCACCAATTTCTGCACTGAAGAATTTGTAAGAATTCAGACAGGAAAACAAGTTGTGACACTGCCTAGAAAGCAACCAGTACTGGTGTCATACATCAGTGTCATTTGAACAGCTTTTCTCAAGGACACACTGCTTGTATGGAAGGAAAAAATGTTGCTTAGAGGACACGAGAAAAAAACTGTCTAGCAGACTAATAAGCAATGTCCTTTTGTTTTGGTTGTACTTTTTCTAAAAACTGATGACATGCTGCCTAAGTTAAAAATGTTTGTGACCCTTCACTTACATAAGCAGCTGTGTACTGTCGGAAGCTTCCTGGCACATGCTGCACAAAAGGAGGCAACAGATAATTATTTGCTGCTCTGACAGAATTGCTTTTGGAAGGAGATGTGGTTATTCTTAATGTGTGTTAAATTGTTTGATTTAGATGTTGTTTGAATGAGCATGTTAAAGTACATTTGTTTGTACTGTGTTTAAGGTTATGCTTTATATGACTGCACAGTACAAATAATCCTCTCTTTTATAAGAGCAGCTTTAGGAAAAATAGAGGAAAAATCTCCATCCCCCAGAAAAGTGCCAAGTCCCCATATAGGTCATATCTGATGAGTCATTATGCCTAATTTGCTTAATTCAGTAACACAGGTAAATTATTTAATTTAAAAAGGAGGTTACATATTAATTAACTCTGCTGTCATCCAGTACAGGAAACATGTCCATGGAACCACTGTTGGACTTTGAAATAATAAAAAATATAAATATATCCTTTGCCTTTTAAGCAGGCATACTGAAATGTAAATAAAAAAAATAAAAAAGCTTATTCTGGTCTTGCAATAGCCTTCCCCTCTGAATGTATATCTGTCATAATGTGTGCCAACTTTACTGCTGTCAGAAAACAGAAGAATCATCACAAGTCCTCTGAGGATCACAAAGTTCCATTTTAGTGATGAGCACAGAACAATTGACTTAAATTCTGGATATGCACTTCCTGGCTCTCTCTGTGGTCGCTCTGGTTGAGATGGGTTTTCTGAGGCATTGTAGGAATTGCCTTATGTACACTGACTATTCACTTATTCTTAATAAAACAGATAAAGTATGCAAGAGGTGTAAATACATTTTAACGCTGGAGGCAAAACTCTCTCATACAACCAAAACCAATCCTTTAGAGGTTGTCAGTGACACTTGCACCATGCCTACTGCACAGGATAAAGACCCTAAACGTAAAAGTACTTATGCAAGACATCTACTTTCCTAAAACACTAAGACGTCCTGTAAAGCAAAGTCAAAAAAGGGTGATAAAAAAATCACATAAACACACCGTTAAAACACCACCCACAGCTACACAGAATAACACTGTATCAGTGAGACATGATTAAGCTTGCTGATTGTATCTCAGACAGGTATGAGCCTAGCACTGAGCAGCATTCTACCTTCTCCAAGGATGAGGCCACTTTACCAACAGAAAGTGATTGATTTCAACAACTGGCTTAGCTTCTGGTGTCAGTCCAAGGGAGTACAATATTTAACGGCCTAGGAGGACATGATTGACAGACCACACTGCTTTGTCAGGGATAGTCTGCACTTATCCCTTCTAGGCTTTTGGATATTGGCAAAGACTTTTTTTAGGTAATGCCAAAATGATAAACCTCCTGACTTAACTGAACCTGCAATTGGAGAGTGTAGACATCTGTGTAGTAATGAAGACGTGGCTTAAAGTCGCAGAGAGTGCCCTGGCAATGCAAATGTATAATGCCTTTCTCACACCTTTACACCAGCTACTGCACAGGAGGGTACTAAAGGTGGAGGAGTCTCAGTCTGTATTAAAAACAACCTCACATCCAGACTAGTTAAAGTGTATGACCCGCTGGAACTCGTACATGTGCAACTCACCATAAACCTTGTAACCTGTAGGTCCTCCTCCACATCCCAGGAAAACCCATACTACCTATCTCAATGTATGAGTTCCTCCCCATTTAAACTAATATGATCTTCATGGGGGGATCTCTACTACTCTTCTGTAAACTGGGAATCCTACACCATTCTAATGCACAAAGCCAACAATTCTTAAACTTCATTAATCCCAACATCCTGGAACATTTGTTAAATTCTTATACCAGAGGTACAAACCTCCTTCACATTGTACTGGTAAACATGGGAGAGCACTGTTCCTCACCCAGTCTAATGTCTTTAGTTGTCAGATCTGGCCATAAAGCAGTATTGCTTGAAATAAAAATGAAATCCAAGAGACTCGGCAAAACCAAAAATCTTCAGGAACTGTTCCAAGGCTAACCTTTCTTTACTAAGTGCCACCTTTTCTAAATTCCAAGCACCCCAAAACCTAGTTAACGCAATAGTATATGCTGAGCTTTTACAAAATCCCTGTACAGCCATATTAATAGCTGTATAGAGTGAGCCGTGTCCACTTGTATTAAGAATAAGACAAACTCAAAAGACAAGCCACCCTGATGGAATCACAATATCAATTGGTTATGCAACAAAAGAAAAAGAATTCTTGTAGGAGGAACAAAGCTCTACATATTAAAGCCTCCACACCAATCTAAACAGGCAGCTGAGAGGGTTAATTAATACTTCAAAGACTAAACTTGCTGGAAAAATAGCTTCTTAAGCAAAGGACAACCACAAAGCTATCTACAGCTATTTCCATAATCTCAAGGGAAATATGCAACAATGCACAGAAAATATTGTAAATGGCATCACCAACACCGAACTGGAGTCATTACCAATTTTTTTCGCTGACTAAGTTCATCTCAAAATCCTCTCCCCAATCCCCCCCATGATATCAGCATAACCCAATCTCACCAACCATTACCAGGGAACAGGTCATGAATGCACTTTCCAAGGTCAAAAACACTGCATCAGTGGACCCCGATAACATTTCAGGATGCTTAATAAATAGCATGAAACATGACCTTTCTGGTCCACTTGAAACACTTTCAGCTGGAGCCTACAGTCAGGTTTTGTGCCCAAGGAATGGAAGATGGCTACAGTCATTCCTCTGCACAAAGAAAGTCTAACCGCTGATCCGGGTATTTACATGCGGTAAGTCTGAGCAGCCTGATATGTAAAGTAATGAAAAGAATCATTACGGACATGATAAATGAGGGCGTAAGTAACCTGCAAAAGCTGGACCCATCACAGTTTTCCTTTGTTAAAGGAAGCTCATACCTATTACATCTAGTGGACTTCTTTGAGAGTGTCACCAAAACAATGTTGGGCAAGAATGTGCACACAGCTTACCTCAACCTGGCCAAGGCCTTTGGTATAATACACCCCTAAGGCATTTTAGGCAAGCTCACTAAATGAAGTATAAATCCTTGCATCACACATTGGTTAGCCAACTTGGCTCACTGACAGGACCCAGGAGATCAAAATAGCTGAATCCACCTCCACCAAGAAGCCAGTCACTAGTAGAGTCCCAAAGGGCTCTGTACTGGGCCCCACTCCCTTTTGGCATCTATTTCTCTGAAATGGATGCAGATGTTGAAAGTTTATGGCTGACTACGTTTGCAGATGATTACAAGCTGGGGGTTATCAACTTCAGTGTAGACACTAGCATTCTTCAAGAAGGCCTGTCTCCAGTAACAAATGGTGCCAAAGCCATGGTCTTAAACTCAGTGTTAAAAAATGTCTTTGGAAAATTGACCTTCCTGGCTAATTAACTTGTTGATAATATGCCCTTAGGAGTATACAAAGTGCTCAAGGATTGGGGTACACACAGACAGTAGCCTTAACTTTGACCCCCATGTGATTACAGTGGTGAGGAAATCCTTTTATGTTACACAACTTATAAGTAAAGGCATGGCATCTGGGTCCAAAGAGGACATTGTCCCACTGTATTTTGCCCTTATCTTAGTACAATGCTCCCTTTGGTGTGTAACTTATCAGGCATATGAAGCAGCTAGAGTGACTTCAGATAATCCTTACAAAAAGAATGTAAGGTGTAGCAAACCTGCCTTATGCAGAGCTCCTTAAAGCCCTTTCGCTCTGCTTAGTCTACAGACTGTTGAAATGTAATCTATACCTGACTTACAAGGCATCCACAAATCCCTATTTATGAATCTCCTGCATAATCGTAACTCAAACAGTACCAGAAATACAAGATCTAGGGGCCTGAATTTTGTCTGTGACTTAAACAGAACATAGTGGAGAGACAGATGTGTCCCAGAGACTGCCCTTCCAATGGAACAGGTTTTCCATCCACATGAAGCTGAGTTTGTCTATTACTCAGTTTAAGCACAACCTAGACCAGTGGATGGGGAATAGGAAATTTGCACCAGGCCTGGTACCCATGTCCTTTATGGAAAGAGGTAGCTTATAAATACCTGGCCCTCAATGTCCTGTTTGGATACAGGATGTCTTTATTCTTTCAGGAAAACTTGGCTAGGCTTAGAAAGCCCCCCCCCCCCCTGGTTCATTAATCTAGTAACAGTCTATGTCTCTATGAAACTTTGAGAAGTATTTCTGTGCATTTTAGTGGCATTTTCCTGGTACAACCCATTATTCTGGTATTCTGCTTGTTGGCATAAATGTTTAAGTGTTTCTATTGCCTTTTGCATGCAAACTAGTGTTTAAAGGCACACACTGTATATTCTATAATATGAGGTGAAAATATCCAACTTATATCTAAAAGCAAACCTTGATTAGTCCACCAAGAAGGGCTTTTGTCCTAACGCACAATTTAGACTTTTTCAAAACCAAACACTAACAAATAATGACAAGTTTTAAATAATAATAAACATACCATGTGACAAAAATAACCAATGAAACGAGCACGTATACTCCCATCACAAATGATTAATGGTACTAAATTTGTAAAATTAAAATTATATTGAAAACTAGAAATATACTTCATTTTGAATACATACTTAATTTTGTTTCATTTCAGTTTACTTTGAGCATGCTGCCTTAAGACAGACAAACTGATATGTTATCATCAATGCCCAGGGCCTTCATAGAATTAAGCTGTAGCTGCCATGTAAGTTCTTTACATTCTAATTGGTTTCTCCAAAAACCTATTGTCTTATTAACACTAATCCTGTCAATGAATAAAAACAAAAATGATCAAATTAATGTTTTTGATATCACTGCAGTTTTCATCAGTTCTACTGTTCACTGGTCTCTCCACTTTGCCCATATTAAAGGCATCCCAAGAAGGACACTGTATCAGGTACATGGTTGCCTTGGTGTTAGGAATGCAGTGTCTAGTACAAAGAATGAGCCTACAATAACTTTAGTATGTCACAGATGAACTTGCATTGTTGATACCATCCACAGTTTGACATTTGATTCTGTATTACAGTAGCAACTGGAGTATTGCCCTTACTTCTGAGTGATTCTGTATTGCAGTAGTAACTGGAGTATTCCCCTTGTACTGAGTGATTCTGTATTGCAGTAGTAACTGGAGTATTCCCCTTGTACTGAGTGATTCTGTATTGCAGTAGTAACTGGAGTATTCCCCTTGTACTGAGTGATTCTGTATTGCAGTAGTAACTGGGGTATTCCCATTACTACTGAGTGATTCTTTATTACAGGTAGTAACTGGAATATTCCCCTTACTACTAAGTGATTCTATATTACAGTAGTAACTGGAGTATTGCCCTTACTACTGAGCGATTCTGTATTACAGTAGTAGCTGGAGTATTCCCCTTACTACTGAGAGATTCCGTACTGCAGTAGTAACTGGAGTATTCCCCTTGCTACTGAGTGATTCTGTATTACAGTATTAATTTGGATATTCCCCTTACTACTAAGTGATTCTATATTACAGTAGAAACTGGAGTATTGCCCTTACTACTGAGCGATTCTGTATTACAGTAGTAGCTGGAGTATTCCCCTTACTACTGAGAGATTCCGTACTGCAGTAGTAACTGGAGTATTCCCCTTGCTACTGAGTGATTCTGTATTACAGTATTAATTTGGATATTCCCCTTACTACTAAGTGATTCTATATTACAGTAGTAACTGGAGTATTGCCCTTACTACTGAGCGATTCTGTATTACAGTAGTAGCTGGAGTATTCCCCTTACTACTGAGAGATTCCGTACTGCAGTAGTAACTGGAGTATTCCCCTTACTACTGAGAGATTCTATATTGCAGTAGTAACTGGAGTATTCCCCTTTTACTGAGTGATTCTGTATTACAGTAGTAACTGGAGTATTTCCCCTACTACTGAGTGATTCTGTGTTACAGTAGCAACTGGAGTATTCCCCTTGCTACTGAGTGATTCTGTATTACAGTATTAACTGGGATATTCCCCTTACTACTAAGTGATTTTATATTACAGTAGTAACTGGAGTATTGCCCTTACTACTGAGTGATTTTGTATTACAGTAGTAGCTGGAGTAGATTCCGTACTGCAGTAGTAACTGGAGTATTGCCCTTACTACTGAGTGATTCCGTACTGCAGTAGTAGCTGGAGTATTGCCTTTACTACTGAGTGATTCTGTATTGCCGTAGTAACTGAAGTATTCCCCTTACTCAGTGATTCTGTATTACAATAGTAATGGGAGTATTCCCCTTACTACTGAGGGATTCTGTATAAAGTACATATTACCTTTACCATACTCACACACACTGCACAGGCTTGCATCCCTGTAGACTTTGCTAAGAGTTACCATAACCAATGCTCAGTTTATCTTCTGTCATACCACTACTTGCAAACAGCTACAGATTTATACATTTGCCATAGACTTGGTACAGCTCTACCTGTGTAACATAACCAACAAATCATTTCACCTTTCTCCTATCTTCTTTGTGCCACCTTTAATTATTTGCCTTTCTCACCTGCATTTAACCACCAGCCATTTTGTTGTAGTCTTGTAAACATCCTGCATCTCTTTCACTTAAAGATGTTAAACTGTTTACTAGCCAATAGATTGCAGCTCCAGAAAGATGCAGTTATCAGTAGAAGATTAAATGATCACATTCATATGTTTATTTCCAATTCTTGCCAATTTCTAATTCAGAACCAGATGTTCTGGCTGATGTGAGCAAGGCAGGGTTTTCTATGTGACTGTGATTAAATGATTTTCTAACCTACTATAGAGCAATCAACACTGTCAAAATATATTCCTACATCACTTTCATAAGTTCACATAATAGCTTAAAGTTCAGTCAGTTTCTTCCTTGGGCTGTCTTACAATCTGCTGAATGAAGGTATTGGGCTGGTAAGTCTCCAGACCCACATTTTGGGATTACTTGCTTTGTAAGTGGACCATCTAGTAAGCCCTGTTTCATTTCCCCCACTTACCTTTTGTTTCCCTTACTCATCCTACCTCCTACCACAGAGGGTGGGGAGATAGCATCTCCAACCTTACCTCAAGTACATCTCCCCTACCTATCAGATCCCTAGACCTAACCAAGCTAATCCAGCCAAAAGATCTGAAACATAGACCTACATCACCTTCTCTTTCAGTTGCACCAAGTCCTCTTGGTTCATGTCTGGCCATTTAGCCTTAATATCTTTGGGAGCTGTATAAATGCCCCCCAATTTCTTCCATGGTTTGATCATTGTAATATTCTGCAGTACATTCCCTCCACAGCCTGAAAAGGCCTGCTCTTCCCTTTGAATAACACAGCTGTACACTTCTGACTGTAATATCTTAGCTCAAGGCCAGCAACACTTTGTGAATCTCACCTCCTGTTTGATTAGTTCTAACAAGTCCTCATTTGGCATATAGCCTATACAATTGCCTTCTGAGTACAATAGAATAATAGCAAAGCTACTCACCAAGACTTGAGGATGAATTCAATTTCAGCAGTACTACGCCATGTGTATGAATTACATATGTCAGTATTAACTGCCTACCTGAATTTAACTGTATTTGAGTGCAACTATATTTCATACCAAAAGCAAATTATCTCCATCATGTTTTTAGACTTTACAGACTGTGGCTGTGTGCATTGCCCACTACTGCAGTAGGATGCACTCACGTACTCTAATGAATGGTACACAGTCATGTGATCCAGCTTAATTTAAGATTATGCAGTTTGTTTCATTGTACCTCATACGTGACAAATGTATACTAAATGCATCTTTCATAAGTAAATATCCTTATAGGTTCACAGATGTGTACTAGGCTAATGGCCCTGGAGCTCTTACAAGCCTAGCCCATAGAGGTGCCCTGGCATCTTGCCGCCCAACGTTAGTTCCCAGTGGCTCTATCACATAGTGCCACTGGAATGATCCCTGGGGTGAACCTTCTATTTCCCATCCACTCATTCAAGATTTAAGGTGCTCTGCTCGACATGTATGGGAAGTCTATTCCAGAGCATGAGCAGTCTCTGGGTTATGAACCTGTTGCTCCAGCATGTTCTGTTGATTGTAGTAATGAGGTTGAGGTCTCTGAAGCACGTCGTGCAGAGTAATTGGGATTTCTTTAGATGTAGCATTTCTAACAGAGCTGGATCAGAAATGGCTTTCTAAGTTAAACAGAGATTGCCTGTTAGTAGACGATATGAGACAGAGAATAGCTGGAGTTTTTTGAGTCTATCCATGTAGGACATGTGTTTAAGGCCTAGGATCCACTTCGTGAAGTACTTTTGTGGCCTTTCCAGCTGTTGCATGTGTCTAGTGGGGTACATGCCAAAAGGGGCATTATACTCGATGATTGGCCTAATGAGGGAAGAGTAGAGAGAGATGATGACCTTTTTCTTCCTGGATGCAAAACCCTTGGTAATGCGATGTGCCACATAGAAGGACTTTCTGACCACAGTGGCAATGTGGAGGTCAAAGAGGTTGCTGTCAACCTGTGTCACCAAATCTCATGCCTTCAGTGGGAACTGAGTTTTTCCCAAAGGGGATGATGACGCATTTTTTGGCATTAATCTTAAAGCCATGGTTTTGACACCAGTCATTGGTCTCGGTGAGACCTTTCTGTTGGATGTCTGCATCACTTGGGGAGTTATTAATGGCTCCCAGCTTGCAGTCGCCTGTGAACTTGGTCAGCCAGAGTCCCTCTGTGTTGGCATGGACTTATGAGAAGTAGATGCCAAACAGGAAATGACACAGGACCAATCCCTGTGGGGCTCCACTCATGACTGGTCATCAGTCTGAGTTGGAGTCCACTACTTTCACACTGTGGGTTCTATCTGTGAGCCAATTTGCAACCCACCTAGTGATATAGGGGTTGATGCCTAGTTTGGTGAGTTTATCAGTAATTCCTGAGAGGGGAATGGTATCAAAGGCCTTGGCCAGATCGAGGTAGGCCGTATGAACTGCTTTGCCCTCATCCACAGCTGTGGTGACTGACTCAAAGAAGTCAACCAGGTTGAGCAGGCATGATCAACCTTTCACAAAGCCAAACTGCATGGGATCTAGAGTTTGGAGATTCCCTATATCCTTGTTAATTAGGTCCATGATGATGCACTCTATAGGCTTAAATATCAGACTCGTCAGGCTAATAGAGCGATAATTTCAGGGTCTGTAATCACTCCCCCTTTATGGAGCAGGATGACTGTAGCAGTGCACCATTCGGTAGGGACAAAGCCTGCGGTGATGCTGTGTTTGAACAGGGCACACAGATGTGGTGCCAGTTCACTTTGTAGTTTATGTAGAACCCATCCAAGGATATTGTTGGGTCCCATGGAAGCTGTATTCTTGGCCTTGAACAATGCAGCTTTAACCTCTGCTGCAGTAATGCTGGGTGTCTGGCATTCCTCTTGTATTGTGATTGATCCTTTTGGGGGGGGGGGTAAAGTTGGCACTGAATCTGTTGGCCAGTATGTTGGCAATAATTGTTGGTTCAGTATAGGTGGTACCATTGTGCAGAGCAAACCTGGATATTGCCGTGGAGATTCTTGATATAACTATAGAAGTCTTTGTGGTTCTTTTTAGTGTCTGACGCAATTTTGCCTTCATAATTGGCTTTAGAGGTTTTGATGAGGGATCTCAACTTTTTGTTGAGGCTAGTGAGGGAGTTTTTCCAGTCTTGGGACCTCACCTTTTTCTGCAACTGTTTCTTCCTTCTGTTGTAGAGTTTATTAATGGCAGGGGACCACCAGATTGGTTTCCTTTTTTATTTTTGGAGGAGAGCATCTTGGCTCTGCATTTATGTACATGTTCTTACAGTGCATTGGTATATGATTTGGCAGTCGTGCATCTATTTTCCATTAACATGGGTGCCGTGAATTTAGCCAACTCTGTTTTTAGGAGCCTAAAAATCAGCTTTGGAGAAGTTTTTCATGCTGGTTACTTTTGCGGGGGTGTGGGTGAGATGTGGATTTCCATGGTGATTAGTTTGTGGTTGGATCTAACCAAGGAGGAACTGACTATTGGTGTAGAGCAACAGTTGCCCATGTTAGTAATAACCAGGTCAAGGATGTTGCTTCTTCTAGTGGGGTTAAGAACGGGCTGGTCCAAGGCATTGAAATTGAAGAATTCCAGGAAGCCTTGGGCCAGTGTATGGTGCATGAGTAGTTTTCCCAGTTGATGGAGGGGTAGTTGAAGTCACCTAGTGTGAAAGTGTTGGGTTGGACCCTAATTGTTTCCAGGGTGCTTAGGAACATGAAGTGAGACTCTTGGGACATGGTTGGGGGCCTATAGCAAGCTACAACCTGAATCGCTGTCTTACCCAATGTTAATTGTACCTGAAGTATCTCAGATGTGTTATGCTGGGCTACTAGTCTGGAGGTATGCATATCTTTTATGAATATGAAGACACCACCACCTTTGGAGCTTCGGTCAATGTTCTGGAGCAGAAAGGTGTGGAATGAGTTATAGCCTGGTAGCGCAGGGGTGCTTTCTGCTGCTGTAAACCAGGTCCCTGTTACAGCACAGATATAGATGTTCTCCATTTTGTGGAGTGCTTTGAGCAAGTGCATCTTGAGATTTAGACTTCTAGTGCTGAGCAGCAAGACCCTCAGATTGCATTTATTTATACCTGTTATGGTGGTAAATTGGTCTTTGGAACATTGCCTAAAAAAGGCACTATATGGGTAGCAAGAGCCTTAGCCAGTATCTGGAAACCCAGGGGTGAAAGATGTAGGCCATCTCTGGCAAAGCATCGAGGTATGTCAATCATGTCATCCCAAGCAGACAGATACTTGATCCCCTTAGAATGACACCAGAAACTTAGCCAATTATTGAAGTCAATCACTTTTTGCTTGTACTGCAGTATCATTCTGGGCGATGGTAGGATGCTGCTCAGGGCTAGGGTCATATGTGCCTGGGGCACATAGTCCAAGAGCTCTTCCATGTCTCTCTTCATGTAGTCCAGGGAGGTGCATCTCAAGTCATTCAGACCCACATAGACAGTGACAGAGTCATACTTGTACTTGTTGTGGAGTGACCTGAGTGTGTGTTATGTGTCAGATTCTGGCACCCGATAGACAGCTGACTGTTACCTACTCCTTTTTCAAGCTAGTGAATGGGACATCAGTGTGCCTAACTATTGAGTCACCTATGATTAGTGAATTGAACAAGCTGTTTTGCCTTAGGGGCTTAGGTTAATGGGCACACTGTGTAGGTGAGCTATGTGTCTTGTGGTTTGTGCTGTGTTTTGGTGGTCGAGTGCATTTCTGTCTTAGAGGTCCCTGCTGTTTGGGTAAATTTCTATTGAGATCCTCCGCAAAGGTGGGTGTGTGGTTTGTGTTTTTATGTGAGAGCTGTGATGGTGGGTATTCTGGAGGGTTATGTGCTGCATGTGGTGTGGTGCAGGTGTTGACCTTCTCCTCTTGACCAGCTATTCCGGTCTTGGCTTAAGAGTGCATGGCTTCCAATTTGTATATACAAGTGCATCTCTCACAAATCTGAGTTTTGGGAGGTAAGAGGAGAGGGTTGTCTGTGTACATGAGGCAGTTGCTACATTGCCTCAGAATGCCCAAGTTCACCAGGCTAATAGGAGAAAGCACAGGGAACTAACCTTTAGACATGCCAGGAGGGATAGTCATTATTACTAAGTACTGGTACTTCCGTGGTGGTGCAGCGGTAGTTTTGTTGCCTCACAGCAAGAGGTTCTCCCGTTCGATTCTCGGCCAGAGTGCGGGGAGTGCCTTCTGTGTGGAGTCTACATGTCATCCCCGCAGTTGGGTGGGCATTCAAAAGACATGCGTAAATGGGCATCCCTTTGTTGAAGGTTGGACGTCGAGCTGGCACCTTGGCATTCGTCAAAATGTACTGCCAATCATTAGCGGACCGGAGTTCCACTGTGGCGACCACTAACTGGGAAAAGCCAAAAGACAACAACAGCTGGAGCGGTTTCCTTGTATATTCCTTTTACAGTAAAGATGTCACTCAAGGTGTCTGTGTCTGTACAGAGCACTGACAAACACTTGAGGGGAAACTAATACATAGACTCTGAAAATTTAAGGATGAAGTATTTAGGTAGATATTCTGAAGTTAGAAAGAAATCAAGTAGTACTTACTGAAAAATAAAGAATTAGCTTGTCAGGAATGATGAAAAGAGGGGAGTCACATGAATGGTTACTACCTAGCTACTACTAATGCTGGCCTCAGCACAGCTTCACTCTGTTGGGATACAATACTCCTTTGCTTCTTCTCTCACCAGAAGCAAAATGTTAGCATCAATCCCAAGAAGAGAAGCAGGCCATAGCCTGTTTGGTGATCCACAGTCTTGTCCCAGATAATGCAAGGGTCTGCAATCTCTCACCAGAAGCAAAATGTTAGCACCAATCCCAAGAAGAGAAGCAGGCCATAGCCTGTTTGGTGATCCACAGTCTTGTCCCAGATAATGCAAGGGTCTGCAGGCGTGTAGCCTTTTTCTGGTAGATACCTCAAATAGCAACCAGACCAATCGGGTACGTTAAGCACAGACACTCACTCTCCAACCAGAAAGAGTCGGGAATCAATGGACTATGCTCCTACTCTCACCAGGATCAGAATATAAGCACAGATTCCAAGCTGTCACCTATAAAGCAGTTATTAGGCTTTCTAGTGATCAGCAGTCTCCAGGGAATAATGTAACTGCACTCCTCTCACCAGGAGAAAACAGAACCACTAATCCCAAGATGACTACTGAGAGGCAGAATGTGGGCTCTCCAATAACTGGTGGTCTTGCAATAGATGCTTAAAGATAAGATGAAAAAATGGTTTATCCTAAACACTGCAGTGTGCACTAGAGGAGTTAGATGTGAAAGTAGGTAACTTAACATGTTCTTCGTGTTTCACTGTTGCAGTCATCACATTTGAGTTATCCCTGCCAGGGTAGCCCTTGTCTGACTCAAATACCAGAGACTTAGTATTTCTACATCGGTTTCTGTCACTTGAGGACTGATGTCAGGCCATCAGTAGTATAAAGTAAGGCAGCTGACGCCATTGCATCAGTCTTTCTTGCCGTGGAGCCTGAAGCAGAAGCAGTTTGCATGAGTGCCGGTCGGCCACTATCTGTGCTTCCATCTACCGAATTGAAGTTGAAGTCTTCTAAAGCTAAGTACCCTGTTGGGGATCCTTTTTTTCTTGCATTAACCGATGTCAGAAAAAGTTAATAATTGTCTCGCCTGTGGAAAGCAAATACCACACTGAGACTTCCATTCTTACTACATCACTTGTTTAGGCCCAGACTATTTTGTCCCCCGCTGCTGCTTCTGTGCTTTGTTCAACTCCAGAACTATCCGTCATCGGGCCCTTATTGTAGCCAGATATTTTTGCTTACAGTCCTTGAATTCTGATATGGCTTCAGTAAGCCATCTGACAGCAGACCATCTGAAAGGTCCAAACCTACCGAAGACACTTCCGTTAAGCTAGTTGTTAGTTCTCCAGTACTCAGTGAGGTGCTTTCGCAGCCCCTGATGCCCACTTCTGTGGATTTGCAGGCCGCTACAGAGACCTTTTTGGAGTCTGGTATGCTACAAAACTCTTCTTTGACTAAGGATTCTGTGGTAATCTCTATCTTGGATGGGTCCAGAGCCGCTGAGCAGGCACTGGCTTTCGAGGAAGTCTTTCTCACTACTAACTCTTGACACAAGCCGACTTCTTTCTGGACTACCGTTCTTTCAGAAATGACTGAGTTTCTTAGGCCCAGGGTACGAACCACACCCAAGAAACCGACGACCCACACTCAGGCGCCTGCTACCTTGCCCCAGTCTCAAATGCTTAAAATGGCAGACGACCTTATCATGCTGATCAGGGGAAGCCAGGCTACCCCCTCCAAAAGGAAAAGAGATCTTTCCCCTGTAGTTTTGTCTGAACAAGAGTCAGATGAATCTGATGCATCTGAATGTGAAGATATGCAACCCCTCTCCACTTATGAGGATTTTGATGCAGAGGATTCCATTCCTTCGGCCACTCCCCCAGAGGCATTTTCATTTGGGGAAACCCTGCATACCTTAAGGAAGCATTTCCAATGGGAGAGTCAAGACTACCCACAGTCTAAAAAGAGACTCGGGGAATTCCTAGATCTTCCACAACACAGACCCTTGGCCATACCTCCAGTCCTGGATGTTGTGGGGAATGTTTTCCTCAAATCCAGCTTGACTCCTGATGTCCTCCCTCCTGCTCCCAGAAATCCAGACAGGTACTATAGAGTCCCTGAATCACACAAATAACTTTGTAAAAATCCTACTGCTGACCCTGAGGTCATTTCTCAAGGGCCTAAAGGGATTAAAGCAACCTTTGCTAAGAATCTCATCCCCTCAGACAGGGATTCCCAAGCACTGGACAGATGGCATAAAAAAGTATACACCTCAGCTACTCTTGCTATCAGGGCACTAAATTGTCAGTTCCATATGCTGAAATTTCAGCAACATACCTTGGAACTCCTTAAACAAAAAATGTCTTCCTTTCCTGCTTGAGCAGAATCTAAA
Source organism: Protopterus annectens (assembly GCF_019279795.1). Taxonomy (NCBI): domain Eukaryota; kingdom Metazoa; phylum Chordata; order Ceratodontiformes; family Protopteridae; genus Protopterus; species Protopterus annectens. The sequence continues at coordinate 587,852,461 of NC_056731.1, forward strand.
GAATTGCAAGAGTTAATGCATTCTGCAAGTCAAGTAACTAAACATTCCTTGCACTGTGGTTTTGATGCCCTAGAAGCTTCTTGCAGGGCAGCTGTCATTAGAGGGCATGCATGACTTAAGGAACAGCACCTGCCAGACCATGTCAAATCTAAATTGTTAGATGCCCCCTTGCACAAAGATAACTTATTTGGCACTAAAGCAGAAGAGGTCTTAAAAAACATGGAAGAAAAAGCAAAATCTATGCAAACAGTTAAGGATTTCTTGGAGGTCCAGCCCCCTAGGTTCAGCAGGCATTGTCCTTCTAAACACTGGTCCTTTCCTGCTCCCAGTAAACCAGCCCAGCCTAGGCCCCATGGAAACAGACCCCCAAGACAGCAGCCACAGGGAGTGCAGAGATCTAAGCAGTGGACTACCTCCACTTCGAAACCAGGGAGTTCTAAGCCATCCCCTTATGGTAAGAACTCACAATGACTCACCTCACCCGCCTTCTCCCTTTGCCCACCTTCACTTATCCCTAGGAGGAAGACTCTCCTTTCACTCAAGCACATGGGCCACCATTACCAAGGACCACTGGCTTCTGAACATTGTGTCTCTGGGATACAAATTTTCCTTTCACACCCTGGGAACCCCAAAAGGGTTCCCAGATCTACCATCAAATCAGTGGGCAGAGGATCGAAATCAAATCCTTTCCCTGCTCTCTATGAGGGCAGTAGAGCACATTCCTGGCACCCCATCCTCGATCTATCCATCCTAAACACCTTCCTGGTGATCCCAAAATTCAAAATGCTCACCCTCCCGCAGCTGCTACCCATGCTCTCCAAGGAAGCTTGGCTAGCCACCCTAGATCTAAAAGAGGCTTACCTCTACATTCCTATCAGGGAATCATGCAGGAAATATCTCCGCTTCAGGGCAGGATTTCAACACTTTCAGTTCTCTGTGCTTCCCTTTGGCTTATCTACTGCTCCCAGAGTTTTCATAAAATGTCTGCCTCTGGCCATTGCCTTTTGCAGACAAAGAAATATTCAGATTTACCCATACTTAGATGACTGCCTTGTTCAGGCAGACAGCCAGGAAAAGCTGCTCAAGCACCTAACCTTTGTAAAGACCCTACTAACCTCCCTAGGGTACACAATCAACTAAAAGAAATCCAAACAGGTGCCCACCCAAAGGATAATTTTCCTGGGAGAGCAAGTCTGGACATAGCATCCCAGATGACATAACTTACACCAGGGAAACAAATTATCCTGACAGCCTACTTCTCTCAACTAGCCACCAGGTCCCAGCTGTCTGTAAGGAAGATCCTGCAAGCTGTGGGGTTCATGGAATCTTGCATTCTACTCATTCCATATGCCAGACTGCAAATGAGGAAACTTCAGTGGTACCTAAAGTGCCTTTGATGTCAACACTCTCAAGACCTGGAAACTCTTCTACCTATAATTCCTTACCTCAGAAAAGATGTTCTTTGGTGGGCAACAGCATGCTCCCGCAACAAGGGACTGCCTTTCTCCTCACTCCCCGCCACCCAGACCCTCACCACAGATGCATCAGACTATGCTTGGGGTGCATACCTGGACAGCAGATGCATACAGGGCCAATGGAGCCTGCACCAAATACCTCTGTACATCAGCCAAAAAGAGATGATGGCTGTGCAGCACACCTTGATAGCTTTCAAGCCCCTTCTCTCTCCAGGGCTCTCCTGATCAAAACAGACAACACCACTGTGATGTGGCACATCAACAAGCAAGCTACCCTCTCTGCAGGCTGGCCATGTCTCTTTGGCAACTACACCTGTTAGCACAATTCCTACCAGGCTCTCTCAACTCTCTGGCAGACCAATTAAACAGAAATCTTCTGGACCCACATGAGTGGCAGCTCAACAGAAGTACCTTCACCCTAATAACTCAGAAATGGGGGACCCCAAAGGTCGACCTCTTTGCCTCCCACACCAACCATCAGCTCAGCGAATTCTGCACCAGGGAGCATCACTGCATAGCTTGGGAAGTGGATGCCCTGTCCTTCCCCTGGGTCAATCTATTGGTCTATGCCTTTCCTCCACTACCTCTCATCTCCAGGGTACTGCTCAAAATAAGGAAGGAAAAAACAAGGACTATTCATATAACTCCAGACTGGCCCTGGAAGAACTGGTACCCCTTGCTGCACAGCCTGTCCCCGCTGCCTCCATGACATTTTCCTCAGATTCCAAACCTCATGACCCAGAGGGAAGGGGAATTCATGCATTCCCAATTGCAGACACTCAATTTGGCAGCTTGACTTATTCCCTAACCCCAAACCAATTTGCCAACCTCAGTAAACAGGTTCTGGATGTTATCCATGAGGCCAGATGCCCTAGCACCAGAAAGTCTTATGCTGATAATTGGAAAAGATTCTGCACCTGGATCCAGGCTAAGGGAGCCAATACAGCACAGCCCTCCCTCCCTCTCATCCTGGATTACTTAGCTGACCTACTACACAGTGGCCTCTCTTTCTCCTCTGCTATTTCTACTCATTTAACCACTGAGCAGTCCCTTTTCTCACACCCTTTGATCATACAGTTCCTAAGAGGCGTTAGCTATGGCATACAGTAGGATTGCCAATACATTTAAATACTTGAAGGGGACTGATTTCTCAAAATTATAATTTTATGCTTACTCACACCAGCCAGTAAAAGCAGAGAGGAAATTAGATATATGGTCACATTAACATAAGGGGGTAGGCAACTAGAAAGACAATGGTGTTTAAGAACACAACAGTGATTGGGTGGGAAATTTTTCTGTCTGACTCACAAGAGACAGAGCTGTGGTCTCTTTTCTAGTTTTAATATGCACTTAAAAGCAGAATACAAGTAAAACCCAGTGAAAAGAAAACAAATCACAGTAAAGTAATACAAAGTACAACAAATAAAAAGCAAACTAAACTTTCCTTCACAGCAAACTGTAGCAGAGTCTGTGTGAGCCTTTAAGTGCTGCTGTCTTGTTGTCTGCTTTTGCAGTTCCTTGTTCATGTAAAGCAAGTATTGAGGTCACACTTAGGACATTGCCATTTTAATGGTTTTTATGGGTTTCTGATCAGGGTTCTTTGTCTCCCTTTCTGATGTTTAGGCAGAAGAGTTCTCATAATTTAACATGAGCCTGAAAATATTAATTGTGACATATCGCTGCTTTTTAACATGCATCGGTATTGCCTACAAATTGCTGCACATCGTTTTGACTTCCTTCAAAAATTCTCTCTCATGTGCATACATACATACACACACACACACACACACACACACATATATATATATATATATATATATATGAGTCAGAAAATAATATTCTGCAGCCCATTTGATTTTAACGAGATTGTGTAGTCACTCCAAGGAGAACATTAAGTCTATAATGTGGATCTTTATTGAATATAATATGCAAGTACTGTTTTTATAACATTCAATTAAGCTACCTGAAACAACATTAAAACATGTAATTCCTTCCTCGGAAAATTATAGGTCTTACTGTGATCATGACTTCATTTCAGATGTCCGAGTCAACAGCTTATGCAAAAGTAGAAATTCCCCTCTAGCTCTGACTACAGAAAATGAAGTAGGCTCAGACATTTTTCCTTCAGATCGTGTAGCTATAGGTGAGGTAGAAATAGTTCTTCTCTAGTAACATGATGATCATCCACTTGATTCGACAACAAGACATTAAACGTGTGGTCCTTTCTGGTGACTGTCATCATGGCATTTATGCCACAAAATGGGGATAGTGCTTCATGTTTTATTTAAGTCATTCTTAAATGTGTATTGTTATTGTCACTACTCTTTTTTTTTTTAGGTGTCAGTGCATGGTGAGGTAAGTGAACAATAATAAAATTACCAGCACCTGACGTAGGCTACCATTAGGTATTTAGCCATCAGCAGTACAAAACCCCTCACTAGACTACAGGTGCTGCAGTGGAAAACCATCTGACCAAATGTTAAATATTGCTTGTGTTGTAAAATGACAGCTGTATTTTTGCCAAAATAGGAAGTGATATGAATCTGGCTCTCTCTCTCTCACACACACACACACACACACACACACACACAATGGGGACTTGAACAGTGGTGATAATCTTTTTTTTTTTCTGAAGTTAGTAAAATAGAATTTGTGTGGCCAACAGCAGTAAATGCTTACTGCTCCTCAGTTGCAGTGTGATTTAACTAGTAGCTTCAGAAATTGGTAATTCTACAGTGTTAAGAGGACAGCAGCACAAAAAACTGACAGAACTGTTTAGAAAAGAAGAGTCTACTAGTATCTGGTTCCACACACAATTGCATAAAGGAAAATCTTCAAATAACTTGGGGAACTCTTGTTTTATTATTTTCACAGTGAATAAAATATATTTTGTCAGACCAACAGAGAACACACAAGTACTTGTACAGTCATTTAGTTCAGATTTAAACACACAAACACATACTACTTCAGGTGAAATCCACAACAGAGCTGAACTGTAAATGGCATAGCAGCTCTGTCTGCAAATGAAGAGTCTGCTACTCCATTTCCATATAAATTGGAATAAGGAAACAATTTTTAATGCACTAAGTATATATGTGAGGCTGTGATTCATTTCATAAACTGATAATTCTCCAGCAGACAAGGACAATCTAGAAAGAAGTTTACCTATCTGTTACTACATGTTCACTGAGAAAAAAGTCTACAAGCCACCTTAGTCTAAGCCTAGTGTTTGTCTCTCACTTTCCTTCTTACACACACACACACGCGCACACACACACACACACACACACACACACAAATAATTTTGTGCATGTGTGTTTGTGTTTACCCTTTGAGAACAGAAGTAATCAGAAATTTAACAGGTATAGATTTCCTGCAGATGTGCTCAGTGAGGTGTACAGCATTTTAACAACAATGTAGGTGCACTAAACAGTTTTATCATTTATTTATTAATTTGACATTTGTTCTCGGCAATGTCCGACTGGGCCAGAAAGAGCCCATTTTTATCATAGGCCTGGAGAGGAAATCTCCACAATCAGAATCTTTCAAAAATCAAGTATAGATATTTTAAGTCACACAGTATGATGTTACATAACAAAACATCAGATGGAAATATTTTAAATTGCAAAGTATCATGTTACACTACAAAACACAAGTGAAAAAATGTGGCAATGAGAAAAAACATAGAACACGTTTCATAGTAGAGTGCAATGAAAAACAATAACAAGAGTTGGAGAAAATATGTGATGAAAAACTCAGTAGCCATATAATTTGTTGCATAGGTTAGTATGTAATAAATGAGACCTGAGGCAATTCTAATAAGATATTTAAAGAGGTATTCGATATTAGATAATTAGAGACAGTAAGGTGAAACTGAGTTATGTCTTAGTATGAGAGAGGTGCTCCTACTCTGGGTATAGAAAGGAAGCTGAACTGTATCTTACTGAAATTGGTACACCTTGTTTGCTCTAGCATAGACTAGATCCAGGCCTGCTGAATCTAGCTTTGTTTATATGCTTGTTGTTTGTTTGCTTGTTATTTCCCTGGAAGCTAATTCCACCTAATACGCGGCTTCTCAGCGCTTCTGTGGATCATTAGTGATATCTGCATTGCTTACTGTACTTATTTCCTTGTTTCACTTGAAAGAAAGTTACTGTTTGTCGTTTTTGCATTTAGTTACTTGTAACACATTGCACTCAAGTTACCTGGCACTTGCTCACTAAAGCAATTATATAAGTCAGCACTAAAAATTAAAAGCACTACACCCTCACTCCCCACTGGCCCTTGTTTTCAATTATTAAGGAATTCCCAATATTATTCTAGCATGTCCAAAGGTCAGTTGTCAATCTCCTCTCCGGTCCAGCTGGTGAATCTGGGAATCTTGAGGCAATGTTATAACTGCCTCATGTACACAGACAACCCTCTCCTCCTCCCACATAACACAAATACTTGCGAGAGATGCAGCTATTTAGCCAAACTGGAGGCTGAGCTCTCTCAACTCAGGACTGGCAAGACCAGACAGGAGGAGAAGGCAACTACACACACCACAAAACCAGCCTCACATAATGCTACCACACCACTGAATCAAACACATAAACACACAAAGACATACTCGGAGGCTCTGAGTAAAATTTACCTAAACAGCAGAGGCCTCCAAAGCAGACACCCAAACAACTGCTACCTCAAGACACCCCACAAGCAACACATAAACCACAAAAGCAGTGTGCAAAGCAGTCACAGCCCTTAAGGCCAAATACAACACCAAACATACTTGTCATAGGTGACTCCATAGTCAGACACACTGACGTCCCACTCACCAGGCTGAACAAGGAGAGGGTCACAGTAAGCTGCCTATCGGGCGCTAGAATCCGCCACATAACACAAGCACTCGGGTCACTCCACGGCAAGTACAAATATGACACAGTCATTGTCCATGCTGGTGTGAACAACCTGAGACGTACCTCCCTGGACTACATGAAAAGAGACATAGAGGAGCTCTCTGATTATGTAGCCCAGGCAGGTATGACCCTAACCCTGAGCAGTATCCTTCCTTCACCAAGAATGATGCCACAATATAGAGACAAGATGATCAGCTTTAACAATTGGCTTAATGTCTGGTGTCATTCAAAGGGGATCCAGTGTCTGTCTGCCTGGGATGACATGCTTGACAAGCCACGCTGCTTCAAGGGATGGCTTGCACCTGTCACCCTGGGATTCGGATATTGGCTAAGGCTCTTGCCACCCCATAGTGCCTTTTTAGGCAAGGCTCAAATTCTAAACCTACCACCCTAGAAAACAAAAATGGGAAGAAACTGAGGGTAATGCTGCTCAATGCCAGAAGTCTAAATCTCAAAATGCACGCACTCGAGGCCCTTCTCAGTATGGAGAACATCGATGTCTGTGCTGTAACTGAAACCTGGTTCAAGGCTCCTGAGAGCACCCCGGCACTATTAGGTTTTACGTCATATCATGAGTTCCGGCCCCAAAACCCGGACCACACCACAAAAGGAGGGGGTGTATCCATATTCATAAAGGATACCCACACCTCCAGGTTGGTGGCAACGCATCTAAGCCGGAAACCATCCAGGTGCAACTAACCATAGGCAAAACTGCTCTACAAATTGTAGCATGCTACAGGCCACCCTCTCAAACTCAGGAACCCCACACAGCCTTCATGAAGACACTGGGGGGTATAAATGTATCTCCAAACACCATCATATTGGGTGACTTCAACTACCCAAATATAGACTGGGAACATTACTCAAGCCCTAACTTTCTAGCCCAACGGTTCCTGGAGTTCATAAATTCAAATGCCATGGAACAGCTAGTCACTGTTCCCACGAAAGGAGAAAATATACTAGATCTCATTGTCACAAACATGGGGACAGAATGTTCCACACCAGAAATATATCCCTTATTGGTGAGATCTGATCATAAACTAATCTCACTGGAAATCCACATCCTGCCCCCACCCCAAACAAAAAAGACCACAGTGAAGAACTTCTCTAAAGCAAACTTCACACTACTCAAGACTGGTGTGGTATCCTTCAAGGCCCCTGAGCCAGTGGAAACCGCAACCCAAGCTGTGGAAGCCCTTACAAATGCCTTCTATGAACACCTCCAGGACTGCATGGATCAGGCAATCCCAAATAAAACCAAGACTCTTTCCACAAAGGGCAAACGTCCAGTCTGGTGGACCCCAGCCATTAACAAACTTTACAATAAGAGGAGAAAGCTATTACATGATAGAACAAAATCCATAAAAGGGAAGTCACCCCTGATCATTATTAGTAAAAAAAATACGAGCACTCATAAAATCAACTAAGGCCAATTTTGAGAGAAAAATTGCCATGGATTCAAAGGACAATCATAAGGCCTTTTTCAGCTATGTTAGGAACCTGGGTGGAAACTCCCAGATATGCTCAGAATTAGTCCAAAATGATACAAAAATCACTGAACCCACAGACATTGCCAACATACTGGCAGACAGGTTCAGTGCAAACTTCACCCCCCCCCCCTAAAGGAGAGATAACTATCCCAGCGGAGTGTAGCCTCCCAGACATCTCAAATGCGCAGGTGAAAGCTGCTCTCTCTAAAGCTAAAAACACAGCATCAATGGGACCGGATGGTGTCCCCGGCTGTGTGCTACACGAGCTAAATGAGGAATTAAACCCGCACATAAGGCAGCTGTTTAATCTCAGCCTTACCACAGGATACGTGCCCAAGGAGTGGTGTACGGCAACTGTGGTCCCACTCCACAAAGGCGGTGCCTCTACGGACCCTGGTAATTACCACCCCATAAGCTTAACATGTCTAGTCTGCAAAGCTATGGAGAGGATCATAATGGAGCTCATAAACAAAGATATAGGGGACTTGCAGACATTGGACCCGACCCAGTTCGGCTTCGTCAAGGGAAGATCATGCCTTTTGAACTTGGTCGACTTCTTCGAAACAGTCACCAAGGCCATTGATGAGGGAAAGGCAGTCCATACAGCCTACCTTGACCTTGCAAAGGCTTTCGACACAATACCCCACTCGGGTATTGTAGAAAAACTTACCAGCTTAAATGTAAACCCATATGTCACAAGATGGGTTGCAAACTGGCTTAAGGAGAGAACCCACAGGGTTAGAGTTGCTGGCGCTATGTCAGACTCCAAGCCGGTCACAAGTGGTGGCACAGGGCTCGGTCCTTGGCCCCCTATTGTTCGGCATCTACTTCTCAGAAGTACAGGCCAACATGGGAGGACTTTGGCTGACAAAGTTTGCAGACGACTGCAAACTGGGCGCCATAGTGGAAAGTGCATCGGACACGGATATCCTTCAGAAGGGACTCACGGAAACAGATAGCTGGTGCCAGAGCCATGGCCTGAAGTTAAACGCCAAAAAATGTATAGTCATACCCTTCGGGAAAAACAAGGTAACCCCAAGCTACCATATAGGTGGCAATCCACTAAGCACAGAAGAGGTTATCAGGGACCTGGGGACCCAGGTTGACAGTGGCCTTTCTTTTGACACTCACATTGCTAAAGTGGTTAGAAAGACCTTCTACATTGCCCACCTGATCATGAAGGGATTCACATCCAGATCTAGTGAGGTCATTGTTCCCCTGTACTCTTCACTTATCAGACCAATGATTGAGTACAGTGCCCCATTCGGGATGTATCTCGCCCAACATCTGCAGCAATTGGAGAGACCCCAAAAGTTCCTCACCAAAAGGATAAAGGGACTCCAAAATCTGTCATATGCTGCCAGATTGAAGAAACTCCAGCTCTATTCAGTCGCATACCATCTGCTCAGAGGTGATATGTGCCTGACATACAAGGCCATGTCCAACCCGGAATTGATGGACATGCTCCACCTCAAAAAAAATCCAAATCCACCAAAACCACTAGAGCAAGCGACTTAAACCTTAGCACGGATATAAATAGGACGTGCTGGAGGGATAGATTTATCACTCAGAGACTCCCTATGCTGTGGAATAGAGTCAGGGTCCATGTGAGGCAGAGCACCTTGCTGGCTCTGTTCAAGAGAAATCTTGACCTGTGGATGGGAGATCGTAGGTTTACCCCGGGAATCATCTCTGTGTCACTGCTGGACAGAGGCACAACAAACTAATGGGCACAGTATTTTTTCATATAAGGGGTGGCGTAAGCCACAAAAATTTGGGCTAGGCTTATAAATGCCTTGAGGAAGATAGCCTAGTATAAACCTATGAACCTATGAGAAGGAAATTATAAGAAGAGTACAGGAGAGGGTGTCTTCAGGTAGCTTAGGTGAGTAGGGAGGAAAGATGTGCAGAGATGAAGTGAATAAGGTAAGGTAGTGGGGAAAAAAAAAGACTGGAGTAAGAGGCTGGAGAGGGTTGTGTAGTTTAATTTAGGTTGAAGGGGGTGCGTGAAGCATAGTGAGTAATTTCAGGCAAGATTGGCACAGGAGCAGGTCCAAGATTTTGTACGGTATTCTTTTAGGGGCCATTTAAAGGTATAATGGTTAGACATAGTTCTGATGGCTAGATGTAAGAAGTTCCATTTTTTTTGCTGCTGAATATAAGTTTATTTATGGTGAGAAGTTTGTCTTGCAATTTTCTTGTACCAGCTTTCAAGTTTGTTTTTTATGGAGGATTGTAAATTTGTTATAATTGTTGCTCCATAGAGTTGGGAGGGCAAACATTTGGTTTTGGTTAGAGCAATTTTTGTGGATGTGCTCAGAAAATGTTTGTTTCTGTATTGCATGCCTTTTTTTTAGTTTTCTTGACATTGCTTTGGATCTGGAGGTCAAATTTAAGATCATCATCTATTATTACTCCTAACAGTTGGATATGCTGGACTAATTAAATTTCTGTGCCATTTGCCGAAAATATTTTGAAAGATCCTTTGTTAGGCTCTTAATTTGGGAGGTAAAGAAGAGGAGTTGGGTGTTTGGGGATTGCGTAGGAGTTATGCTGTTGTAAGGCAGGTTTCTATGGAGCTGACAACTTTGTTGAATGATTTCTTGGAGGTGAATTAAAGTGTTTGAAGAGCATATGATGGTAGAATCCTCTGCATATTATTGAATCAATGTGCCTTCATAAGAAGATGAATGTAGCTTATTGATAAAAATATTGAATAGTGTGGGGCCAAGGATGGATCCTTGTGGGATTCCGTGAAAGCAGGAAGGTATGCAGAGATGGATCCTTGCCATTTTACAGCTTGTTGCCTGTTGGCAAGGTAACTAGAGAATCATTGAATAGACGGAGATGCTAGGCCTAGGCTGGAAAGTTGATTGAGGAGTTTACTGAGAGAAACCTTTCTAAAGGCTTTTGACAAATCTAGAAATACTGCAGATACAAGTTTATTAGAGTCGCAAGCTTTATTGACAGTGTCTGTAAATGACAGTAATGCACCAGAGGTGCTGTGGTCTGACCAAAATCCATGTTGAGCATTGGTGATTAGCTTATTTTGCAAGAGATAGTGGAGAAAGTGTTGATGTACAGTGGGTGCTGAGGTAAATGAATCTAAGAATGTGATTTTCAGTTCCTGGAGTACATAGAGGTTTAGAGAGAACTGAAGTGTAATTAGAGGAAGGGAATATTCAAATTATTGTAAAAGGATATTGATAGCAGTGACTTTTTTCATGCCTTTAGTTAGACAGTGGAAAAGATGTTATAGCCTACCTTTCGTAAGGACTGGGTTTTTGTTGTGTATGAGGTAGGAAAAAAGAATGACTGGTTAAGAATTATTCTGTCATTTCTTTGTTACAGCAGGCAGTTTCTCATGATTGGACATAATATGGAAAAAGGTGGTGAGGTACAGAGCTCTTATTAGACCTAAAAGCGTGTTGAGGGATTTGTTTGTGTTGAGGGGGGGGGGGGGAGTTTGTTGTGATTCAGTCAGATCCTAGAGTTTAAAGGCATATTGAAGCAATTTGTTTTTGAAAATTGGAAATCTGAAAATAACCAATTTCTCAGCATAAATAATACAGTTGAAGGTGGGGAGGTCCATAGAATGTTAATAAACAGAGAGAATAAGAGATGGACAAGCAAAGATTCTTGGGGGTTAACTGAATTTGTAAGAAGGTGGGGGGTGATTAGGGAGTGCAGTTGGACTAGGTTAACTGAGTTTGTGAGAAGGGGTGATGAGGCTGGGCAGTAGGACTACTTGTAACCAAGTTGGTGAGAAGGGATGGTGGTACTGAGCAGTAGGACTAACTGTAACCAAGCTGGTGAAAATGTTTTTTGGGGCTGGGCAGCAGGACTAACTGTAACTAAGCTGGTGAGAATTTTTTTGGGGGGCTGGTCAAGAGGACCAACTGTAACCAAGCTGATGAAAATGTTTTTGGGGCTGGGTAGCAGGACTAATTGTAACTAAGCTAGTGAAAAGGGTTATTGGGGTTGGTCAGTAGGACTAACTGTAACTAAGCTGTTGAGAATGTTTGGGGCTGGTCAGTAGGACTAACTGTAACTAAGCTAGTGAGAATGGACGGTAGGACTGGGCAGTAGAACTAACTGTAAAGGTTATATTAAACCAAGAACAAATTTCTTGAGAGAAGTTACATTTTTGAGCTTTGTAATGAGACTGTTGTAGTCTACACATTCAAAAGCCATTCTTACATGAATAAACATTGCATCAAACAATATACCATAATAATACAAACTTCTGTGGTATGGGAGAGTATGGTGCTGGTGGGCCTGTAGTTAACTTAATATGATTCATCACATTTAAAGCATTACTAAAGTTCAGGTAGAGTGTACCTGCTTAGATTCTGCCATCCATTAACTTACTGATTTGATACAAAAGAGAAACATTTCCTACCGTTATATCTAGACATGAAGTCTATTACTGACACTATATTGTTAGAATTCTCCAAAAATAATGATGCACATTTCCCTCACTCTAGCATTTGTACTGCCTGGGATTTTGGGTCAAAGAGCTCTTTAGCAAATGATTGACTTCTCTTTTATATATATTCTTGTGTTTAAACTCTGTTAAATAGGAGGAGTAGAATATCTCAGAAAAGTCTGACATGTTTTTATTTCATTATTAGTTGTCAGATTATTTTATTTACCATTTCATTTAATAATCCAGGCCAAAGACGTTAGTGTCGGATATCACAGATGCATGTGTGGTTACATAGACCACCATTCTAATTCATTATATTCTAACATAATCTTAGTTAAATTCACAAACAGGAGATAACAAAAGTGAAAATACAGATACATGTTAAAGTACAGAGGAGAGCAAGTCTTACAATTGTGTCCAAGTTATAGAAATATGAGATATAGTTGTATAGGAAGTGTGCTGAAATTTACAAACAAGTTTATAGATGGCTCATAGTTCAGAGAGAAAAAATAGGGATGGGCATGAAAAAAGTAGAAAGGTTAAGACTTGCGTAGAAATGCTGAGTAGTAGAAGTGCAGATTTTGCTTACAAATTTCTCATTTAACATTCCTATTTTTTTCATTGAAGGATGATTTGGAGGTATATACCTACCTCTGCTCTTCATTTAAAAATCCACTGCAGAAGAACATGGAAAAATAGTAAATGTCTCAGCTTTTTTCAAAATATTCCATTTTTTCCCCTTAAGTAGTATAATGTTAGTTTGTGTCATTTGGTGTCCTTTGGCTTTCTAGAGAGTTTCCTTCCAAATCATTTATTTGACTCGTGTCCTTAATGCCCATTTAACCTTTTGTGTTTCATCTCTACACAACTTTACTTTTTTTTTACTTTCTGAAAATGTTTTACTGCTTTAATTTGTTCAGCAGTTTTGTTTTCTCTGCCTTAACTCTGTCTTCAAGTTGGCAAGCTGGCACTGGGGCAAGTCTTCTTACTGGTCAGCATCACTTAGACTTAAAACAAAAAAAATGAGCAAAGGATAAAATGAGGATAAAATAATTAAACTGACTGAAAAACAAATTCACCCTTTCCAGTGCAACCAAAGCTAACCACAGTCATAAAACCAAGAGGCAAAAAGTAGGTTAAGCACTTTCATTCCTTTAATACAGAACTTCTTCAGAAGAAAGACACATCATGAATTAACTGTTTAAATACCATTCATTGATGACCTAATACACCATTTCACCAATCAGAGCCAGTCAACATCTCGTGGATAATTGAAACCAACTGGAAAGGGTGAATTTGTTTTTCATAGTGGTCAGCTATGCTCAGATTTTTGGGTTCTGTACTTAACCACCTCCTATAAATCAATGTTATGTGTGTGTACGTTTGTACCTGGGGTACATTATATTTCATTATTCTACTGCTGATGTTATATGGATCATTACTCTATTCTAAATAGGCAGTACAAATTCGTGAAGCAGACATGCAGTAGCATTATCCCATCACTGGGTCTTCCAATGTGCCCTGTTTCAGTAACTTGATTGCTTTTTCTTATCATTTACAGTATTAGCTTTTATTTACGAGAGCGCGAGTTGCCATCTCAAAAGAACTTGAGCTATGACTACACAATTTAGTTTTCTTGCTATAGCTTTGTATATGCAACAGCTGCCTGTATCCTGATAAGTAGTTCACATACTGGCATACATTTTACCTATGGAACATGATGCCGGCATAGGAAAATGTTTTTTATGCAAGATTTATAGACTCATAATGTGGCTTTGAACATGATCAAAATAAGAGGGCTTCTGCTGTATCTAATCTTCAAAGCACAAGTTAGACATCATCCTTGGATCTACACTGTTTTTTTCCAAAGGTGCATTTCTTTGTACAGACAATTTAATCATTAGATATTTGGGAGAGAATTCTATCATATCAATAATTTGGAACAACTAATCTAGGAAATCTTTTCTCATATAACTGCCAGGGGGTTATCTACTAAATTTTAGGCAAAGTTCACAGGGCATAAGAATAAAATCCATTTATGATATTTTTGAAACTCTTCAGTGCAGCTAATGCATTACATATCTTAATAGCAACTAAAAAAAAAAAGTAATATGTTGGAAATGGAGGTGTAGTTAGCCATTCTGGTGCCCACTGACATCTCCAGATCTGACATCCCTCAACTTTGAGGATCACCAAAAGGGGAGTTTTACTCCTCCCCTTGTACCTGATGAGCAAAAGAAAAAAAAATGTCCTGTATCAAAAACGTTTTAATCATTTCTAAATGTTGATAATGCAAAAATGACTGACAATCATCTACTGATCACGCCCCCTTCCCATCATGTGCTTATCACGCCCCCTTCCCATCATGTGCTTATCACGCCCCCTTCCCATCATGTGCTTATCACGCCCCCTTCTCCCTATTTTCTTTCAGGTTGGAAAGGTTCCAATGTTAAAATAACAACATACTTACCAAAAAAAGGTGAGAAATGAAATATTCAAACTTCTGACATGTTGTAGTATCAGATATAAAATGTCTTATCTGACATTGGATTTTTTTTTCTCATACACAATCGGACTACTGGTACACCAGGGGAAATAGTTACAAAATAAAATTTTTAAGGCCCAAGTACTTTGAAGTGCTGTAATCGTGCTGTTTGTGGTTGTAAATTTCACTAATAAACACTATTATTACGTAGCAGTGCTTTTATTGAGCTATGTGCTCCTGTGGCCTGCTTTAAAATCACTGTTCTTGAATAATTTTTGTATCGGAAACCAGTCTAGCTGCCCCCCCCCCCCACACACACACACACCAAGTGAAAGAAGAAACTACTGGTGTTGTTTCTGGCTTGAATTATTATTCTTTGTGGAAGTTCTAACTTTTATTGTGCTTTTATGGTCTACCTTGAAGTTGCGTGTATTTGGGCATGCCGCTACTTTAGTGATCAGGGTTGTGATGCATCTAAGTTGTGCTGAACTCTGCAAACATATTTCACTTAAAAATAGACCTACAGCATCAGTTAGGTGCTTTAATTAGTGCAGCTGGTTTTTAGATATCGCATGTGTGATGTCATGAAAATTGACAGATACATATTTCTTTGAATACACTATGTTTTTTGGTCTGGGTATATATATTTGTGGGTTCACTTAATTACTTGAGCTTATACTAATATCTGTTTTTCACTTGTTTTAAATTATTATTGTTTTGTACTCATAGAGTGGCCACTACAGTCACAACTTCAGCAATTAATTTTAACTAAGGTTAGACAAAGCAGCTCTTAAACTTAACCTATTTCTTAGCCAACTATATGAAAATTATGCTACTTCATAAAGTTAAGCAATTAGTCTCATTCTTTTCAAGGTTTATGACTTATATTATCTTGTTTTTTAATTTCAAATTGATCTCCTGTGATGCACTTCCTGCAACCACATACATCTGTTGAAATTGGACATGACAATAAGTTTTGGAAACTTGGTGTAAAATGTGCATATTAATGAGATAGAAAGCAGGGCAGTGGCACACTGCTTTAGTATAAAGTGGCAAACTCTTACCGACCATTCATATGTTAATGTAAAACAGTTTAGGTAGACATTTTCCTACATTGGGTAGGGGGCTGATTGTTGTTCCACGTTCTCAGTTTAGTTGACTTACGTTTTAGTTAGTTTTCAAAAGTAGTTTTATACTTGGGTCCAAGAAGACCGGAGGTCAAAATGTTAATTAGATTTCCTTGTCCAGTTGTATTTAACATCAGAAATTTTCCGGGGGGAGGGGGTGGAATGGAGCAATTTATTCATATCACTTATGCAGTCACAACATCTATTTTATACAATATTCAGCAGAGTCTGATCTATGTATTTGGGGAGTCTGCTGTTGTTACATACCAGTGTTTTATGTGTGTATATTTTAATCACACTACATGCTATGCTACCTAGACCAGCCTGTCTCACAGAGTTTACAGAATACATTTCATTATGAAAATTATCCAGACATTTTTCCAGTAATTAACTAACTGTTTAGTCTTACATTACTTCTAACAAAACTGCTCCCTGTCTCCATGGTTGACTTCATCTTTGTTCAGACTCCTGCCTTCTGCATCAAATGAATCTGGGCTTGGGTTTGCATCAGTGAACCTAATGCTTATCATTCTAAATACAAGTCATTTCCAAATCCTTAATCCATTAGTTAATGTTTGATTTGGTAGGCGGCAATGAATTCTGCCTCATTTCGAATATTGGCTAATAGTGCAGTAGTGGCTTTGAATTTGTAAATCTGTGGCATACTCCAGTACTGTTAAGACCTGGAATATCATCAGTTACAGTGCCACCATCTATGCTGGGTTGCTTACTCAGAGCAAATCAGTTAATTTGATCCTGATTACATACACTGTCATATAGGTGTAGTGACGTAGTCTATAAGAAGTGCACACTGTCCATCTCCTTACCAGAAATGACAGTAAGACAAAAAACATAACATCTCATAAGAATTGATCACTGTATACTTAGAACTTTCAATGCCACATATGGAGCAAACAGACTTAAGTGTTCGTGTCTTTCACTTTGTTTTTATGCTTCATGTAATGTCCTTGTAACATATAATGCATCTTGTCTAAAAATTGGCTGTAAACTGGGATACAAGAGTGGATAAATAGACTCTCTTAGCAGTGGTAAATAACAGTTGTTATAGAAGAGGAAGAAAAGAGAAATCATCATGGACGGCGCAGTGATGCAACGGTAGTGTTGTTGCCTTACAGCAAGAGGTTCTCCGGTTTGATTCTTGGCTGGAATGCCTTCTGTGTGGCGTCTGCATGTCCAAATAGGTTGGTTTCCTCCGTGTGCTCTGGTTTCCTGCCATGTTACAAAGGCATGCATCTGGAGGGTTTCTTCTTAGGCCTCCGCTGAAAATTGGCTTTGTCCCAAGTCGGACTTTCCCGGTAAACAAATGTTAAATAAAAAATAAAGATCCATTCAGCAGACAGTAATGAACATTCTGCATTATTGTTAAGATTTCTTTATAATAAACTTCTTAACATAGAACTTTTAGGAACAACCATTTGTGGAAAAAAGCATTTGAATTTAGAAAAAAAATGTGTCCATGACAATCTCGTAATACAGTTCTATCAGTAACAATAACTGAATGTCATCCAGTGTGCATTTATACATATGGGAATGTGTACCAGCATGATATAAGCAAATTATAAGACTACTGACTGCTTAGAATGTGCAAAAACATCCACTTATTGTTTGTCAGTAGAAAGTGAAGCTATTTAAAAAGGTAAAACTTTGTTATAAAAAAAATAATACTAATACTCATGAGTGGTACTCTTAGCCAAACCTTTTTACCAAGCTTTGTGTATTTATTTATTTATTAGTTAACTGGGTAAAGGAACTGGTCCAAGGGCAGTTGTCAGCCATAACTAAGCTAAGTGAGCAGTAACAAGGTACATACAAATTAAAAAAATATCAACATATTATAAAAAAATGAGGGTATAGTAAAAAAAAAAAAAAGGTAAAATATTTTATTAAGTTGTATATACAGTATAATGCAAGCTGATTAAACAAAGAAATTAAATAAAGTATAATGCACACATTAAACAAATATGCATTAACTCATAAGTGAGTCTGAAGAAAGTCATACGCTAAATGCAGGCAATGACATAAAGTACCTGTTAATGAAAGGATAATGTATTTCAGTAGGTTTAATTTACTATGAGGAGTAAGTCCCTTTATGAGATATTATTTATTTGCTTTTGTTAACCAGGAAAGTCCACTGGGCTGATATGAGCCCATTTTCAGTAGAGGTCTGGGGAGAATAGCTCCAAAAACAATGTACATAATAAAGAATTTGTTTAGAGAGTTAATAACAGCATTTAACAATATGCAAGAGTAATAAACACCATTTAGTAGTATACAAGAGTAACAATATAAGAGTCAGAAGTAACACAGTAACATAGACAATGTATGGCTATATTTTATGGAAGACTTGGATGCTTGGCAAGGTATTCAATATAACAGACAGATTATGATAATCTGCACACATCATGTGAGACAGGATGAGGCACACTGTGCTGTAATTAAGGGTGAGTACTCAATAGCAAGAGTGAAGAAGAGTGTGGGTATCTGAGAGATGAGTCGGGTAAGTAATCCGGTTACTGAGGAACTGGGATAGTGCAAGGGCATAGCCATTGAGAGGAGATATGTTGGAGAAGTGATTTTATGAATGATGGGGCATTATTTATAGTCCAGAGAGAAGGTGGAAGGACATTCCGGAGTTTAGCTACAGTGAAAGAGTAAAGGTATTGGCCAGCAGGGAGTTTAGGTCTCTTAACTTGGATAAGTGATTGATTTTCAGATCTTAGAGATCGGTTTGGTTGATAAAGAGATAGAGGTGAAGCAAGGGCTGGAAATCTGGAGGAATTATAGATGAATTTGTGTGCTGTAGGTAGGTATATATATGTATGTGTATGTAGGTATGTGTGTTGTGGGAGTTCTAGCCAGTTCAGGGATTGTAATGAGTGGCAGTGATGGGAAGAATGTTTTGCCCTGGTCATGAATTAGCAATTTTGTTATAGCAGCTATCCATTTTAGTTTTTAATGAGGATTGGATGTTTGTCAGAATGGGGGTACCATAGACGAGGAAAGGTAGGAGAAAAGTTTGGGCGAGTGTTTTTCTAGTAGAGTAGTTTAAAAAGTGTTGGTCAGTAGAGGGTACCAAGTTTTTAATGTGTTTTTTTGATGGTGTTGTGGATGTGTTAGTCAAAGGTTAAGTTGTCATCTAAGGTTATTGCTATGGGAAACTACCTCTAAGGCAGTCTTGTTGGAGGAGAAAATGATGAAATCAGATTTATTAATGGTAGTAATTTTTTGGGGTGTAAAGAGCAAGAGTTTTGTTTTATTTGGGTTGAGGGCGAGGTGATTATTTGTCATCCAGGTTTCGGTAATGGAGAAAGCATTCTGGGTGATGGTCAGAAGTTTGGTTTCAAAGTTACCAGAGCAGATAATAGTAGAATTGTTTGGTACTGAACTACAGATGCATGAGTGAGAGTGGAGTGAAAGTCATTAATAAAAATACTGAACAGGAGGGGGCCTAAGATGGATCCTTGAGGAACTCCGGTAGAAGTAATGAGAAAAGGAAAGAAAGAATGAAACTATTTGGTGGATTGTTGTCTGTTTTGTGAGGTAACTGGTGAACCAATTAAGGATAGGTGTGGACAAGCCTAGGTGTGAGAGCTTAGAAAGGAGGAGAGGATGAGAGATGGTGTTGAAAGCTTTAGAGAGATCAAGAAAGAGTGCAGAGACAGGTTTACCATCATTGCGGCTGTGGTTAACAGAGTCTAGGAAGGATAGGAGAGCAGTTGTAGTACTATGATCCGAGCAGAAGCCATGCTAAGTTGTGGAAGTAGTTGGTTTTGGATAGGTAATTCACAAGTTGAATTTGAATACATGTTTCCATTATTTTAGAAATAGGAGATAGAATGGCTATAGGGTGGAAATTTGAGATATCTGAATTATTACCGCCTTTGTGTAAGGGTAAGATGTAAGCTTTCTTCCAAATGGATGGTACATAGGCTTCTTGGATAGATCTATTTATGAGAATGCTTATGGGGTAGCTGATGGATTTGGCTGACATTTGAAGGTATTCTGGGGGTAAACTGTCTGGGGCAGTGCTACCAGGTTTGTGTTTTAGCAGGAGTTTAGTAATAGTGGAAGCGGGAATATGACAGAAAGAGAAAGATTGGGGAGAAGGGTTTTCTGGGGTATGGTGTGTTGCAATGGGGTTGCTGTTGTGAGTAGCTTGAGGAAAGGTGGAGGCAAGTTTGGATATAGTGTCTATGAAGTAGGAGTTGAAAAGGGTAGCTAGTTCAGCAGGGGTTTTGTCAGAGTTTGGGTAAGGATTGCTTTTGTTGCCAGGGTTTAATAGAGTGGAGACTGAATTCCAGAACTGTTTTGGGTTATAGTTGTATTTGTTTTGGAGATGGAAGTAGTACTGTTTTTTATCGTTAATAACTAGACGCTTTGCTTGATTGTGGAGTTGTTTGAAAAGCTGGAGATCTGTGGGGTTTTTACTATTATGCCATTTTTTCCATGCTCGGTCTCTGGTATTCATAAGTTTTTTTTTTTGTTTTTCTAGAGAGCCAGATTGCGTGATTTGTTTTTATTCTCTTATTCCGGGGGGGGGGGGGGGGGCATTCCATTAAGTATACTGAGGAAAGTTGAGTTGAAAAATTCAACTGCTTCATCTAGAGGCAAATACTTTAGAATGTTCCAATCAGTTTTACTTAATGTTTCGTTGAAGCGTGTAGGGTTGAAGTTGGTTAGCAGTCTAGAGGGGTCTGTACTGGTGCTCCTGTAAGGTTGAAGAGATGGCATGTTTTATATAGTCGGGCAGACAGTCACTGTTATTGCAGGGTAGAGTTCCTGCTGATGTAATTTTGTTGGGATCGGACACTAAAACCCAGTCAAGTAAGGTGCCATTGTTATTATTGTTGCTAGGCCTGGTTATAGTAGTAATGAGCTGAGTGAAGTTATAGAGGTTGATGGAAGCATTTGGCGAAGGATTTGTATGATCTAACCAGTTTATGTTGACATCCTCTAGGATTATAGTTTCACTGTGGATATTATTTGAGGTCCAGGCTAATATTTCTTCTAGAACAGAAACATTGTTGCCAGGTGGGATGTAAATGGCTATCAAGCACATACTTTTGAAATAGTTTAGTTTTAGCTGTGCTATGATGAGTTCAGTTGCAGAGAACTGGGGAATGGAGTTTGGGGTAAGGAATGATGGTGAAAGAGGGTAGAGAAGAGCAACCCCTCTCGCTTTCTTGAAGGGGTCTATCTGACCTTAAGCAGGAGAAACCTGGAGGGAGGAACTCGGTGTCTTTTATATTTGGCTTTAGCCATGTCTCGGTTATGGCAATTATGCTGGGTCTGGAATGGGCTATCCAGGCATGGAATTCTGGAATTTTGTTTCTGATACTTTGTACATTTATGGTAGTGAGTTTTGGGGTTTTATGAGGTTTGGGAAGGGGGAAGGCAGATGGAATGAGTCCTGGGTTGGGGTGGATGTCTCCACATTGGGGAAGTGTGGATGTACTGTTTGAATGGTGTTTTTGAAGCAGTTTATGCTTAGAGTTAATTTGCGTTATGGGAAGTGTAGTTTGTAGAGTTTGCTGTGCATGTGATAGGATTGTATGTTTGAAGAATAATAATGTGTTAATGGAGCCAAGACTAGGAGATATTGTGGAGTAAGAGTTGTGTTTGGGAAGCTGGATATCTGTACAAGAGGTAGTTTTTGGATCTGTACGAGTGGGATGGAATGGTGTAAGGGTATGTAGTATGAGACAGTGAGAAAAAAAGAAGTGTTAATACAGTGAGGTTTATTAGTGGCATTAGTGAAAGTTTGATGACTATAGAGGTACCAGAATAGGTTTTGGGGAGAGAAAGGATTTCCACTTATAGAAAGTGGCAATGATTAGTAAAGGCTGATTGTACTACAGCTGGTAGAGGTGTTGGTGTTTGTTGAATGAGGTAGGTGAGATGGGTTTACAGAGTGAGGCTTGTGTTGATTGATTCTTTGTCTAAAACTATCAACACAGGATGTATTAACCCATTTAGCAATTTGGTCCCAGATGATGACCATCCTCTGAATATGTCCCACCAATTATGGCAGTGTCAGCTTCTGTTTTTGTCTTTTACTATCAACACTGGGTTATTTGAAACCACACATACAACCTGTGGTGACAGTTTAACAAGCATTTTGAAATTTGAAGGCAGTATTGTCCATTTAAACAACATTTTGTTTAATCTACAAATTTAGATACATTAGTACTAAATTGTAATCTGTCTGTTAAAGATGCTTGTGATGACTTACTAAATAGTAAGATTTCATTGTGCTTGTAAATGTACAATCTGTGAGATATTTTGTCCTCCTAATTTTCATACCAAGCTCTTTTAAAACTGCATTTGGCTTTACAACTTGGGGATGTAATATTGATGAGCAATATTGATTATTGGTATTGTTGTCCTATCATGGTACAAGTGGATGGTATTTTTATCACTTGATCTGTATGACGTACTGGCTTATTACCCAGAATGGTAAGTATTCAACCCATGGTCCTTTTCTAAGTATCTTTGTGCTATTTGTACAAATAAAAGTATTGGTAGAAATTATACCTGTTTTTTCCCTGTCAAATTTATTTTTATTTTTGTGTTATTAACACACTGTGACATTTTTTGTATAATGCCTTCCCTTGTCAGAATTGTTACATCTTTAGGGGGTAATGTACAGCATTTAATAGAGACTGAGCTGTTTACTGAAATGTTTGTCAGGCTTTGATTTTTTTCCTACCTTTATGTATGCCTGACCTTGTTTAGCTAACCATACAGTTACATTTGTGTTAAATGTTATTCTCCCAAAGGTACATGCTGTATGCTTTTTACAACTGAAATTGTCTTGTGATCTATTTTGTGTAGCATTTTCCCAACTTGGTGTCATTCGTGAAATGTTGTAATAAACAACCCTGATTCCCTCTGCTTGGCATTTTACCAAAAGGAGTCCATTGACTACAATGCTTACAATAACAATTACGTTTTTCATGTTTATCAAAACTTGTTTGTCCTAACAACCTTTTTGGGAATTCTTTTAACAAACTTTGCACAATGCTTGGCATTCAGTCTTGTAGATTGTTTCTAAAAAAAAAACAGAAACAAATTTTATTGAGCATCTGCTCCCCCTTCTTTTACAAACGATGCATTTTGCTGTTGATCACTATAAACAACGACTCTCATTTGATCCCTGTGAACTAGTAAGGTCTTGTTCTTTTTACTTTATTTGACCTTATAGACCAAAGGCCCTATTTGTTCTGTTACTTAATCACACTGCTCTGTCTTTTAATCATGTTTGATGTTGTGCTACCTTTAACAAAGGTCTGTTATGCCCAATCTTTGGATCAAAAGGTAGTTGTGTGGGCATTTTTTTGCTTGTCATGATTTCAAATGGTGAAATCCCTGTCTTGCTATTTGGGGTAGCTCTTACCCCTAATAAAATTCCTGGCCAATGTTGCACCCATGTAGCATTTTCTAACTAAGTTTTATTTATGAAATATTGTGATTCCCTCTGTTTTGATGTTCAGAATGATGCAAATGAAATGCCGATGTCTGTGTTAAATGCTTCGTGGCTTGTCTCGCAGCTGCATTTGTAGTCCTTGAGGCATGTTTCAGACACTGAACATTCAACTTGTCTCAAGCTGTACCTGACTTTGTTACATTGCATTAATTAATGCTGCTTTATTTGTTTGATTCCTTGCTTTTAGCTAAGACCATTTTAACCCTTTAATATATGTATGCTAGTAAACAGAAATACATGTATCTAACTGACTATATTATTTTTACATATATTATAGCAACAGATGTGTATATACATTTAACTAGCAAATAGATGTGGGCATGCATTTGTATATTTTTAAACCTGTCACTGTATAAATTGCCTCTGTTTTATTTTAAATACAAAAACTGTTTATATTAGAAACACATTGGGAAACAAAACCTTTTAACACAATGATGCCAACCATTACTATTAGAACTGGATGAATCTGAATATGACTCTATACAGTGATGTCTTGTACAGTAATTTTCTGACAGTACTTGAGGATTTTATTGCAAAGGCATTGCAGTCTTGTTTTTTGGAAAAAAAAAACACGTCACAAATGTCAAGCTTTGACTTGTTCCTATACATATAAATGAATTGAGAAGCAATTTTTGTGAACAATTTAATAACCCATTTACTATATACTGTACAGAATACACTTGCTTGTATAGATTGTTTTTGCATTTGTATATACATGGCTGTAATGTACACTCAGTCTAGGTTTCCAAACCTAGCATTAAAGTGAAGCCTGCTAATTACATTACTTGAAACAGTCTAATGTATTTTTGGTATTAACACTTTGTTTGCAGTACTGTTTACACAGTTAGTGTAAAACTGAAAGCATGCCCTACCCCTGTAATATACATTATTTTATTTCAGTATTGTTTATTTACTTTATGCTGTGAGAATTGAATGTTTGCTTGCCCTTTGGCTGTTACCTAGACGTGACACATTGGTCTTACTCATTTGCTTTTTGATTTGATTTATTTGTATAAAGCTTTTGCTGTTGCCTATACTGTTAAAGTTGTAGTACTAGTAGCTATTTGTACCCTCCCTTTTTGTAAAGGGACCGGCATAATTTATTTTAACTGCATGCCATATCCTATGTTATGACTGTACTCGGTGTAGTATTTACTTGCAAAAATTGTGGTCTTATTACAATTGCCAAACAGGATTTTTGTAGACTTCTATGTAATGCTGTATGTGAATATTTAACAATAATATTTTAGAAAAATGTAAGCCATTTGGCCTGACAACCAGTCTTGTCTCCTTGCTCTTATAGATTTCAGTACCAGTAACATTTTATGTCACGCAACATTTTTCGTAACTAAGAATTAATCCACGACCTTAAAGAAAGGAACCGGAACTCTGTTAAAATCCAAAAAGATGTAGTTTTAATTCTGAAATATTCCAATACCAAGAGTCACAGAAAAAGTCACACAAGCGCTTTCGCTCAGGTAGTCCTGAGCTTTATCAAGTAAACAAGTTGCAGTGTGTTGTAACGCCTATTAAATACCCTGGCAATTATACAATTAATTAATAAAATCTGATGCTGAAGTGCTCTAATAATTTAAAGCTATATGCTAAGGACTAGTTATCATTAGGTTGTAATTCTTGGACTTGAGATCCTTTTACATAACAACGTCTCTACACAGCACACTAAATTATTGAGCATCCACGGCTTCAAAGCTTTAACTAATAAAACACATTTAACACTGAAACTTTATGTAGATGGGCACTAAAAATATCCAATGCACATCCAACAGTATTTTTTAACAGTGTAAAATAAATATTTTCTATTAATTCACTACTAGTCCTAACATATTTTCAACATTTTTAATAATCTTTAACCCCAATGAGATTTCAAATCTGTATTCTTAAAAATCTAGGTAACTGGGATTTTAAACGTTTTTTATGGTTATTTCATTTATATATGTGCATATGATTTTGCAAACATTTCATTTTTGAATTGCTGTAATGATAACTAGTCCTTAGCATATAGCTTTAAAATATTAGAGCACTTCAGCATCAGATTTTATTAATTAATTGTATAATTGCCAGGGTATTTAATAGGCGTTACAACACACTGCAACTTGTTTACTTGATAAAGCTCAGGACTACCTGAGCGAAAGCGCTTGTGTGACTTTTTTCTGTGACTCTTGGTATTGGAATATTTCAGAATTAAAACTACATCTTTTTGGATTTTGACAGAGTTCCGGTTCCTTTCTTTAAGGTCGTGGATTAATTCTTGGTTTGTTATTGTATTTTTCGTAACTACCCATTCCAGCCTGGAAAGATTTGAGCTCACATTACTTACTTTTTTCTTTTTGCGCATTACAGACACTTAACCCAAAACTCCTTTAGCACTTGCTCATACCTTCAGTTATTCTTTAAAATATTCTTGCAACTTGATATTCATAATTTGCCTAAGTATGCATAATAATGCTTTTGAATACTGTTTTAACTGGAGTCTGTGCTATTTTTATGCTATCATACAATTACAAAATATTGTAAGAAACAAAAGTGATATATGTGATTTACATTTGCTGTGGTCTGCCTTTTGCTGCACTTTAAATGAAAAAAAAAAATGCATGCATGTCAGTCTTGTGAAGTCATGTATTTTCTGTGTTTAACTACACTCATTTGATTTCTATGCCCTAGAAGTGTTTTATATGAAATGGTTTTAAAATCACTATTTAAGTGCCTTGCTTTAACTGAATGAAAGTTTGTGCTGTGTACACTTAACCATTTTTGAAAGGTAGAATAGTATGTCCTAAGTTATTTCTTATCAGCGTAATTAACTGCTGTTGCTTTAACTCTTTACTAACCAGATTATATTTGTCAGTATTCTGTTCTGCTGACTTTAAAGATCTTATGCACTTCTGAAAAAGTGTTTGCATATGTCGTCTGAACTTACTCTGTCTGTCTTTTAGAAGTTTATTATAGCAATAACCCACGCCTGGGTGTGGGTAGTGCGGGATTTAACCACGGTTGGCGTGGTTCGCCCTCGGGACCAAACAAAGACAACCGTGGTTAAATCCTGCATTACCCACACCCAGAAGTGGCTTATTGCTATTATACTATGACATTATTTAAGAAAAGAAACAATTACTTTTCTTAAATAATGGCATTGTATAATGCCTCTTTGCTGCCCTTCCGCAGCTGTCTGGCATCCGCGGCAGTTCTGATGTACTGCGCATGCCTACACAGTACATCAGAGCTGTGGCCAAAAGCAACGGAGAAAGCAAGATCTCCGTTGCTTTTTTTACTGTTTCACTATGTTAAATGGGTTTAACATAGCGAGACAGCTTTAAAATAAGCAACGGAGATGTCCGTTGCTTATTTTAAAGCTGTCTCGCTGTGTTAAACCCATTTAATATAGCAAAACAGGTTTAAAAAAAAAACAACTGAGAAAGCAAGATCTCCGTTGCTTTTTACACACTGTGTCGCTATGTTAAAGGAGTTTAACATAGCGAGACAGCTTTAAAAAAAGCAACGGAGATCTCCGTTGCTTTTTTTAAACCTGTGTCGCTATGTTAAACTCTTTTAACATAGCAAGATAGTGTTTTAAAAAAAGACTTATACTAATGGAAAAAGTCCGGGCGACCGGACCTTTTTCCATTAGTATAAGTCGATTTACAATGTGCACGCTGGCCAATCAGCGTGCACGTTTTGGAATATTAATAGGGGGTCATGGTATAATAAATCTTTTTGTCAGTTCACCATGAACCTCTTCGCTATTATCTGTTGTGTAATCTGCAGTGGTTTTATGCCACTTTTGTCTAGCAAGATGTACAGAAGAGTCTGTAAATAACTTACTTAACTGATATTGTAACTCTGAAGTTAACATTTTACATGTGGTGACAGGACATAATGCATCTGATTGTTTACCATTACTTTTAAGACATAAACGTTTACTGTCATACCAGTCATGTTGGTATTTAAGATACCAGTCAAACATAATGCATTTACATAAAGCATTGACATCAACTTTACCTAGTAAAGTACTAGATGTGCTATAGTTATGTTTCTACCCATCTTTAAATCCTGACCATAGATGTGCTGGACTGTTATTACTGTCTATCTGAAAACATCCATGCTTGTAGAATGAGAAACAAAAAAAGAATTACCAGTTTCTGTGTGGAAGGTGGCCAAATCTTCCATTGAGAAAGCGTGGAAAGTCCCTAGTTGATTCTCCCAAAAGGTGGTCAGACACAGCTGGCAGACTCAGCTGTGTGAATATACAGGACCTGTGAAATCTGCAGAGATGCACTGTTGTGCTACTGGATACTGTACAGAATAAGGAGGCAAACGTTTGCACTGGAACTGAACGTACCAATTGAATAAAAAGAAGCGGTAGTCATTACAATAAGAAACCATTCGGTCCGTCAACTGTGGCTCACCATTGAAGAATTCTGTAATGCTTTCCACAGTTCATTTAACTATTTGTTGTAATTAACTAGTCTTATTACTGTATTGTACTGAGTACAATAAATATACAGAGACAAATATTTCAGTTGATAGGCTATACTTTTATATTCTCCTTTTGGTTCTACAAGCAAGCAATACAAATATGTCAGCTCTCTGTAGCAAACTCCCAAAGCTTGTTTATGCACAGTTACATTCATACCAGAAGGTCTGGTATTTTTCTCAAAGTCTGATGTAATACAGTTTTTTCTTTGTATAACAGTTTTTCTTTGTTCTAATTTATGATTTGTCCTTGATTCTTTGGTCCAGGAAATTCAGTATTGCATTATCTGAAACTTAGTGTTCCAGCACTATCTTGCTTGTGTTCCGGCTTTATCTTCCTTGAAGTTACTTCAATGTACTTTCAGCTACCATCTGCGTAGCTATTTTGCAAACTTTGTTTGTCAATAACATATTTTTTATATGGATGCCAAAATCTAACTAAGCTATATATGCTTGCCAGCACACTTACTGTTTTTCTAATTTCTCAGCATTTTACACTATTGTACATTAATCCTTTATATGTCGTACCATTTTTGCAGCTTTTTATTCAAGCTAATAATGTAAACAACAGTTTGAAAAGACAGTGTATACTACATTTTTTCACATATGATCACTGGATGTATGGATTTAAGTCACCCTTTCAGTCATGACCTTGGGCCAATAAGTATGTGAGGAAATAAATAACAGATTCATAGGTTCATAGGTAGGTACTAGGCTATTGGCCCTAGGGCCTATACAAGCCTAGCCCAAGAAAATTATTTTCCTGTGCCCCTGTCAAGCAGAACCACAGAAGTGATCCCCGGGGTGAATTTCCTATTACCCATCCAATCATCAAGATTTTTCTTGAAGAGTGCTAATGAGGAGCTCTGTTTGACATAGATGGGTAGTCTGTTCCAGAGTATGGGAAGTCTCTGGGACAGGAATCTATCCCTCCAGCATGTTCTGTTTATTGTGGTGACAAGGTTTAGGTCCCTAGCGCATGTAGCTCGGAGGGATTGGGATTTCTTTAAGTGGAGCATGTCCAACAGCTCTGGGTTTGACATAACTTTGTATGTTAGGCAGAGATCGCCTCTGAGTAAACAATATGTGACGGAGTAAAGATGGAGTTTTTTGAGAGGGTCTGTGTAGGGCATCTGTTAGAGGCCAGTAATCCTCTTTGTGAGGTATTTTTGTGGCCTTTCCAGTTGTCTTGTGAGGTACATACCAAAAGGGGCGTTGTACTCTATAATGGGTCTAATGAGTGATGAGTAGAGGGGAACAATGACCTATTTTTTTCTGTATAAATAACGCATGTAAATGCATAATAAAAGTAATACATTTTGAATTATACAAACATAATTAGATCGTCCAAAAAGAACTAGTAGGAAAAAAGATAT
The DNA here is from genome assembly GCF_019279795.1 of Protopterus annectens. Classification (NCBI taxonomy): domain Eukaryota; kingdom Metazoa; phylum Chordata; order Ceratodontiformes; family Protopteridae; genus Protopterus; species Protopterus annectens. The sequence goes on from NC_056731.1 coordinate 587,881,739, forward strand.
AGATTGGTAAAACTGAAAAAAAAACTGTTGTAAGTATGTTATAAGTATATACAGTACTGATTAAGATCATCAAAGAAGTTTAGTAGACTGTTTTTCAAGATTTAAAGGGTAGGTATTTTATATAGAATAACAACACTAAATTTCATAAAATAGCATGCCTTTAGTGTGCATTTCAAACAGAAAATGATGAGTGGGTTAGTAATATTATGAAGAATATGGCTTCATTAGGTATATGCTCACTATGTGTGAGAGCCCACCTTAACATTTCAGGTTACTTTAGCAATTATCTGTGGGGTCTTTTTGTTTTTGTCTAGGATTTGTATATTGAGCACCCCCAAAACTGGCAAGCCTATGAGATTATCAATGGTTACAGTTTATGCAGAATACCTTAAGTTAGGAAATGCCAAGCATATTTGGTCTTCCTTTAAAATTCTAAAGCTAGTTCAGGTGAGCAGAAAGTGTAGTTTTTCCTTTAAAAGCACTGTTAACAAGCTGTTTAAGGCAGAACAATTGTTATGAGTGCACTTAAAAAGCTGGTTAAATAAGAATAACAGTTGTGTACTCTTATAGGTTCATAGGTAGTTACTAGGCTATTGGCCCAAGGGACTACATAAGCCTAGCCAGCATTGTACCATAGCGTACGCCTCCCAAGAAAGTTATTTTCTTGTGCCACTGTCCAGCAGAGACACAGAAGTGATCCCCGGGGTGTATTTCCTATTTCCCATCCACTCATCAAGATTTTTCTTGGAGTGCTAATGAAGAACTTTGCTTGACATAGATGGGTGGCTTGTTCCAGAGTATAGGAAGTCTCTAGGACAGGAATCTGTCACTCCAGCGTGTCCTGTTTATTGTGGTGACAAGGTTTAGGTCCCTAGAGCTAGTAGCTTGGAGGAATTGGGATTTCTTTAAGTGTAGCATGTCCAACAGCTCTGGGTTTGACATAGCTTTATATGTTAGGCAGAGATCACCTTGGAGTAGGCGATATGCTACGGAGTAAAGCTGGAGTTTTTTGAGGCCGTCAATGTAAGGCATTTGTTTGAGGCCAGTAATCCTCTTTGTGAGGTACTTCTGTGGTCTTTCCAGCTGCTGCAGATGTCTTGTGAGGTACATTCCAAAAGGGGTGTTGTACTCTATAATGGGTCTAATGAGTGACGAGTAAAGGGGAACAATGACCTCTTTTTTTCCTGGATGAGAACCCTTTTATGATGAGGTGTGCCACGTAGAAGGACTTCCTGACTACTGTGGCGATGTGACTATCAAAGGAGAGACTACTGTCCACCTGGGTCCCAAGGTCTCTTATCGCACATTTGGTTTGTGAGAAGAACAATCACAAGTATACTTAAGCAAGTAAAGTCAGAACAGCGGTCATCAGTAATCTTAAAACTGGTTATGTAAGAAGGGCAGTCATGGGTACATCTAAGTTTAAGGTCTGTTACTGGTCTACCTATTCAAATGTCAGCACTTGTAACTGATAGGTGACAGACTAGGAAAAAAAAGATCAAAATTGCATGAGAAGGGAAAATTTTGAACATTGCTCTTCTCTTTTAAACTTGCTTTTCCATGGGAGAAACCCTCCTGCAACCCCCAATGGACAGCAAGTACCGACACACCCTGAACTTATATTCTGAGAAATAGCCATATATTCAAGCTGTTTTTCAGCCATTCAGTGTGTTTGGTACTCAGTCATATGGATTCTGAATTTTCAAATGGTTACTGTGCTCTTGATGTGGCCAGTGCTCTAGTTTTGTTTTATATATATATATATATATATATATATATATATATATATATATATATATATATATTTACACATAATAGACTCGGCATTTTTGGTCTGATAACAGAGGACTGATGGCAGGCAGAGCCATACAGGAATAATTAAAAGGCATGTGTACTAAATGAACACGTTTGCTTTCTGTTCATGAAGGAAGACACTGAGAACTTACCAAAATCAGTGTGTAAAATGTGCATGATAAGAAGGTTAGTCATAGTTCCTTAATGGGAGAAAATTGTTTGAAGTGGCATTTAATATTAACTGTTCTGCAAAAAAAAAGTGTCTCAACCTGCCACACAAGAAGATATATTTCTAGCTATGCTCTGCAGAAGAAGTGGCTGTATGGAGCATGACCTGCCACACAATAAGAACTGGACATATTACTAGCTATTTTTTTGAAGTGAGGAGGGCAAATCACATGAAGAGAGGATAGTCCAAGCATGACTTCCTTAACCAGAATGAAAGAAACAAAAGGATGGCACTCGCTGCCCTTTCAGTTTAACCTAAGTGGTACAGGACAACACTGAGTCACTTCCTGTGGAAAAAAATATCAGTTATCTTGAAACCAGGTCTACTTAAAATAGTCAACTTACCAGAATGCTGACTTTTGGAAGATCGAACCTAGATCAGCAAAACCCCAGATCGATGGACTGGAATTTTGACTATACAAATTATTGAATTATAACAGTAGGTTGTCATCTGAGACTGGACTACAGTGGAGATTGTTTTATCCATTCACCACTGTTGTGCAGTCTTAATGTTTGGTATATTTAATTAGCAGGGGTTTGGGAAGCAGCAGTATACTTTATCAATTTTCTGACCTTTCATGGTTTTAGACAGTCACTGTTGTGGAGTTTTGATTAGGTGGGCTCAGTCTTATTCCAGTCAACTTTCTGGTAAGTTGACCTTGAAACTGTATGGACACATGACCCATACCTGTTTGGATTTAATTACAAGGCAAATCAAATACACTGGATTATATCAGTGAAAAATGCATGAAGATGTTTTGCTTTGGAGAGGAGGTTTGATTGCAAATCAGTGGGTGAAGTGTACTGCAAGCCATGTAACCGCAATCCCCAAAGGCTTTTCACAGGGAAAATCAAGTAATAAATCCAGTTAGATTTCTAAAATGTGAGAAATATGTAACAATGTAATCATTTCAGTACCAAGAAACTTTGTGTGCCATCAGAGAAGTTATGAATATCTGAAATCTTCAGTTCTGTACTACAATCCTGAAATGGTATTGGAACTGAAGTGCAAAAGCTGTCCCAGTCATGAGAGACGTGGTTGTACTGAAGTTCTTTAATCTAACACAAGTGTTACACAGTGAAATAATACAGAAGCTCTTTAGTAGGCCTAGACATTGAATGAGCTCCCAAAACATTTGAAGTGGTTTCTTGTTTCCTCTCATCATTGCTTAAGGAACTAATTAAAACATTTAATTACTTGAATGAAAGTATCTTCCTGTTCATGTAATAATAATGTGAAAAAAAAGCATTTCCATGTAAAATTTACAATTCTCTGTGTTAAGCTCTGAAAGGTTGATTGCTATGATATCAGTTTCATAATGGCCTTAAAGAAGTTCATATGTTTCCATAGTTAGAGTAGTAATGTATTTTGTTAAACAACAAGACCGCACTAGGGTATGTGACCTAGTGAATGGCATCATTTATGAATTATTCAGACTTGAATCAGGAGCATGCGGAAATGTTAATGGAAAAGTTTTAATATAAGCCTACAGTAGTACAGTGGTAACATGGGTCTATATTATGTTGCTGATATGGCAATACAGTGAATGCTGTTTCAGCGGTACTAAACACCGATGTACCACTTCCACGAATGGCCAGAACATCAATTTTTTCAAAGGGAAAAAAATCACTTGGCCATCTCCGTATATTTGCCCTTTTCACCACTGTAGTGTGACCTCGTAGTTGGTATATTTCGTTGGGGGGCACAGATCCCCACATTGGGAGGTTGGGGGCGAAGCCCCCCACTTTGTAATGTTAGGTATGGTGTTTTGTGTGTGTTTAGACTACCAGTTTTTTTTCCCTTGGAAAAAAGTCGATGTTCTGGCCATTCATGGAAGTGGTAGATCAGTGTTTATGTCCCTGAAATGGCATTCGCTGTTTTGCTGTTTCAGCAACATAATAATAGACCTGGTAACATGGCTAAGAGCTGAGGTATAACAGATTAGGTCTACTGGACATTGACGATTATCACTGGCATACCAAACAGGGGTCAGTGTTTTGCTTGATTCTTTCAGTGACATTATGACTAATATGGCAGAATTTCTCCAAGGCAAGTATTCATATGATATTGATACTTGCCACAATACCAGTGCTAGAGGGGGAGGAGGAAAAAAAAGGCTGCAAATTAACTTGGCAAGGGTAAAGAAGTATACTAAAGAGCAGCAGATTATATTCAGAACAGAAAAAGAAGAGTATGTCACCTGTGGGAACTAGGGTGTATAGTGTTAACTGTTTTCTGCTGTACACACACACACACACACCCTTCTGGAAATAAATATGGTATATTTTATTTTATTTTATTTTTATTTTACATTTGTTGACCGGGCTAGTCTAGCTGGAGATATTTCCATTTTCAGTAGAGGCCCGAGGAGAAAAGCTCCAAAGAAGTAAAAATTTATACATACATAAAAATCAACATACATAACAATAAGACATTTAGTAATCAGGTTAGTAATAACAAAACAGCAAAATTCTTCAAAATTCTTCTAATAATATATATGGGTTGCATAAAGCCATCTCAGTGGCATCTAGAGTAACTTACACATTTAGCCTTGAAGCAAGGGACATGATTGACAGAAAATTTTGAAATGCTAGGATAACTGGTAATCCAAACTGGTACCATTAAAAAGATGTAGATAAAAAGAACATAACTTGAATGTTTAGCAAGGATGCTGGTGAGTGGGCTGAAAGATCCAATTTTCTTTTCCAGAAAAATTTTGGATAACCCCAACAGCCTTACAGGGAAAGTTATTAGGTAATAGCATGATAAAGGAATTCATGAGTGCCTGGGACAGATGTGATGTAGTTCTTATGAAGGGATGCAGAAAATGTACTGGTTATACAGAAAGTGCATTTTATCCATGCAGTTTACAGCAAAAATATGCAGACTTGCTGGACCCATGTGCATTAAATATGTATTTATGAATTTATTTGTTTAGTGATTATATTTTGTAATCCCCCTCTTAGCTGTCCCATTCTGGCAAATATATATATATATATATATATATATATATATATATATATATATATATGTATATGTTTTTGCAATTTTCTTTTTAGCTGTACCATTTTGCAGGGAATATCTGTGCTGCTTTACTTCCTGTTAAGATACACAAAGATCACTGTTCTTTATGAGGTCATCTTGAGGTCTTCAAGAGCATTCTGACATCTAAACAGACCAGGTACATAATTTTTTTAATGATTACTTCTTTGAAGTTTCAACTTTAAAATCCATAATTTTTCAATTCATATATAACTACATTTCTTTTTGTCATAACAGTTCAATGTTTAATATGCATCAAACTTATATTCACTAATATAAGTATATGCTCTGTGCTGTCCCACTTCTGTCTTCCCTGTTGATGTAACTCAAGATGTCCTTCCATATCACTGTTGCAATATTCATAATGGGGGATGTCCTGCCAAAGACAGCCCAATGTCTGGACAGTATACCAAAGTCTTTACATCCTCCCAGCTTTGTACATCAGGCTTATGCTCCCTGCATAGGGAATGAAGGTGACATATCCATGCTCCATACTAAGAATTACTTTGCTGCCAGTCCGAGTGTCATAGCTGAATGTCTGCCTGAATGCCATTCCCTGAGTTGATTTCACCTGTGTCATTTATTGATAAGTGCCCTGTTAGAGTTCCTTCTTTTTCCTCCTTTACTTGTGGACTTACCGTTCATGCCATCTAGGAAGGGAAAATGTCATTGTGGAGTGCAGATTCCTCATAAAGGCTGTCCCTAGAAGTGTTTATTTTGCCTAGGTGCTTCAGTACAGTCATACACAGTGTACCATTTGTCGGGCTTGTGTTCCCAAAATGCTTCACTGTTATCTGTCCTCTTTATTTATTTATTTATCTATCTATCTTGTGAACTAAATTCTCAAAACATTTGAACCAGGGTACCATGGATTAATCCACCCAGAGGTACAGCCATCACATAAAAAGAAGACCAAGAAGTCTCGGTCTGACTCTGCTGCTGTCCAGCCTCTGCCATGAGAGAGCCTCCGCCAGATGTCTCCCTGTTGTACAAGGTGAGTGAAGACACTGGTTTGCTCTGCAGTAACCTTATTAGAGGCCAGCATGGAACCCGCTTCTCACATGTCCTCTGAGGGAATGTCTGCAGTCGACATTGATGAGGAACCATGGCTGATCATTTCTGAAGGGCCTATAGAGTTCCCAGATTCTGGTGAGGGAAGAGATCCTTGGTAACCTCATTGAGTCTAGGCATTGCTCCAAGCCTCCTAGGTTTGTCAAAGCGGACATCCCACTGAAGAAGAAGCAGTAAACCAAACACATTCCTCATACTGCATAGGTCAGACCACATCAACATGAAAGAAATGAGGATACTCCTTGCTTTAAAGGCTTTTCATTCTCTTGGTCTCCAGGCCCTTTAAAGATCTTTACAGACAATACCCCAGCCAAATGGTAAATTGACAAACATGAAGACACAAGGTCTTATTTTCTTTGTAGAATATCTCTTCAGAACTGGGATTTGGCTATCATCATCAGGTAACCCCTCAGGTGGTCTGCGTCCCTTCAGAACACAACTTTGTGGCAAACTTCCTGAACAGGACCAAGACACAACTTCACAAATGGATGCTTAACAGAGAGGTGTTTCTGGGCATAGTACATAGGTGGGGTGTTCCTCAAGTCAATCAGCTTCCTTGCTTTTGTTCTACAATGCCAAGTCCTCTGACTTGGAAGGTGGATGCCTTGTCCTTTTCTTGGAAGAGGATGTTCCTTTATGCTTACTGTCCTCTTCCTCTACTTCCCAGGTCCTGCATAAGATCAGGATGTACTCCTCAAAATTTTGCTGGTGACTCCCTTTTGGCCCAGACAGCACTGGTTCTCCCTTCTCTTTCACCTGACCCGGAGCAATCATCTGAAGTTACCTCACATCTCTTCTCACACAAGACAAGGGGTCTCTCATTCACCCTTACTTGTCTTCTATTCAGCTGACACTTTGGATGATAGGATTTTGATCCCATTTAGACACCATATTCTGTGTATGTGTATTGAGTTCTGCAGGAGGTCAGGAAGACCACTGTCAGAAATTCCTGTATGGCTAAATGGAAAATATTTTCCATTTGGTGTCTCAAGCATCACCAGGATCCCTTTTCAGCTGAGGTCTCCTTGGTCCTCTCTTGCTTTTGTGAACTGCTGCATGCTGGCTTAGAATATTCTTCTGTCAAAACTTACTTTTCATCAATCTCTGCTTGTCTACCATTGAACCCTCCATTAGCTTCTTGTTTTGAAGGCAAAGAATTCCTTAAAGATATTCTTCATATCAGAAGTTCAAGAAAACCTACTCCTCCCTCTTGGGACCTTAGTTTTTGAACTGACTCAAGCACATTTTCAGCCCCTTTCCCCTCCACTTTGCTGTAGTGCACCTTGAAGATGGCTTTGATGGTTGTCCTTACTTCAGCCAAGAGAGTTTCTGAACTTCAGACTCTGATGGCTATTCCTTCCTTTTTGATTTTTCATAGGTACATGGTGTTTCTGCCAACTAATCCTTTGTTTATACCCAAGGTGGCCAATGAGTTGTCCTTAATCAGTCTATACAGCATCCTTCCTTTTTTCCTTCTCTGCAGTCTGCTAGTGAGAAGGGTCTTCACACTTTGGATCATCCTAGACCACTCGGGTATTATTTGGAAGAGACAAATGCAATCCACAAATGTGAGCAGCATTTGTTTTGTTTCACATCAGGCAGTGGCCTCTTCTGGAGCTTTCTTCAAGGGTTTGGATACTAGACAAATCCTTGAAGCTGACCCTTGGACCTTTGGCCACACTTTTTACTAAACATTGCAAGTTGGCTGTCAAATCCAGAGCCAGGGCAAGATTTTTCAAGGCTACCCTTAATCAGTTTATGGAGAGCTCGTCTTTGCCTTCCCTCCTCCCATCCTTTTCAATAACCTTGATAATCTCCTACATGTTATGAATACTGCACCAGTGATATGGAAGGGACATAGTATAGTTCTGTAAAATCTTACTGTAGCAGTAGATGTCCTTCTTCAGTGCCTCCCTCATGCACCCTTTGTTTTCTTTCTTCTGTTGAGACCTTTACTGGCCAAAGAGTCATTGACTCTCTCTTCTGTTTCTTTTTCCCCTTTCCTTTTTACTAGGGTTGCTGTAGTTCTCCTGGGGCACTTAAATTCAGAGTATGGAATGTATGTGCATTGCCTTTATGCCCTACACCTACATGGGGAGTGTATGCCTGAAAAATGACACTTTGAGGATGTAAAGGATTTGGTATACTGACTGGACATTGGTCTGTCGTTGACAGGAGATTTCACATATTACAATGACAAGGAGGACAGCTACTATTATAGCAAGATTTAACACAACTCTACTTTTTTCAGCAAGTACCTTAATTGTTCCTAAATCTCTTCCTTCTTTCCCTTCCCTGACTTCTCCCCTTTACTGAGAGCATCATCCTCAAAAAGATCTTTGGTTCTTTTTACCACTCTTGTTCTCTGTGTCTGCAGCATTTTAACTGTTACTTTACACCCTTTTCTAATTCTGCATGTATCTTAAGTATAGCTTTTGTTTCTGTTCATTTTCATTTAATTAATGCTTATCAGTGAGCATTCTGAATTCTAGCATCATGTTCTTTGCTTTATTGTTATGTAAATCTTATTAAATGGATTTCTCGCCTTTCTCCTGCTTCCACCTGTTCTAGAATACATGAGCGTATAACTATATATGCTATCTACTTTTCTCTTCAGTATTCTATTCATGTAACCTTTTATTTTTCATCAAAATAATTTTGTTTCACAGTAATGTACATTATGTACAATATTAGCATTTTCTCCAAATACTATCATCAACATTTTCTACATCATACTGGAGAAGAAACTTCTCTTCAGTCCAAAAGTGTCTAATTTTTATCTGCCAATCAGATTTCCTCCAGAAACTTAAATCTAGAAGACCTTTCTTTTGTATCCCTTCATCATTTCTTTTGTTTTTCTTTTTCTAACTCATTGTTTCATATCATGTCTTCCTTTCCTACTACTTCAGGGTCTCTGTTCCTAACTAATTAGTACAGATGTCCTCCTAAATAATCTCTTGTCTGTCTTACTGCATATCACTAGTAAAAACCAGTATTTTCATTTTTTTCATCACCACCGATTCCCATTATTTTTTTTCAAATGTATTTCTATTTCTGTTATCTTCTACATTGATCTAGCTCAGTTTCCTATGCCTGCATCAGTTGGCAGTGTTTGTAATCATCTTCTCCATAACAAATTAAATGGCATTTGCTGTTCCTTTCTTCTCCCAGAACTTTATATTGTAGCAGTTTTAACTTAACAGCTGTTTATAGAGAAAAGAGGTTCCGAGGTACTATATCCCTTGGCTGCATATTGAAATGTTGATGCAAGGAACACTGACAAACTCCAAGGCAACTCTGAGATCACCATACTTAGGATAAAAGTGAATATGCCAATGAACCTGAGATCACCATACTTAGGATAAAAGTGAATATGCCAATGAACAGCAGTATTTGACTTAGTAAAGGTAAATCCACATTTTAGTCATTCAGTCTTAATATTCCAGGACTCAAGCTAACAAGATTCAACATTTCAAATGGTATCACCTTAGTAATTACCCTTCGATATCACCACTTTCTTCCACAACATATATAACTGCTCTGTAAATTTACTGATTGTCACCTTCTTCATCTTTTGGTCCTCTACTCCTGTGTAACTGAGTACCGAGTTATTCTGTCACTTGATAGTTATGCTAGCATTTTAAGTGGGCAGATAGCTCAATTCCCTTACTTTAAAGGGACTTTTGAAAAGAAGAAATAACAGACTTTAATAGTTTCTAATAAAGAGAAAAGTTGTCAGAATGTGGTACATTTAAATATTGCAAATAAATTCATGAAGGCCATTATGTAATTGTAGCCAACCACACATGGACTATATCTTGTCCTGAAGCATGTAATTGTGAGAGTAAAGCCATAGTTTACTTAACAAGTTGCCTCTCGTGTAATGCTTTTTACATGGGTAAAACAGAGAGGCAGTTCAGCCAAAGGACATTTGAGCGTCAGAATGATATAGAAAAGAAAGTTATTAGTAATGTATTTCATTAACATTCTACTCGATGTGAGAACTTCAAAAGATTTTTTTTTATTGTAGACAAAGTTGATGTTTCTCCTAGACAATAGGGTTGGCTAAGCACATTACAATATAAGGAACTAAGGTGACAGCTACTGTTGAATCTAACAGCCTCCTGGCATTAATACGGCAGTCTCTTTTGCCAGTATTTTGAGGTTGCAGGCAGCCAAGTTGTAGAACAAAAACAAGGTGCTTGATCCAGTTTGATTTTAATAGCTAAGCAGTATCAGCCCTGGTCACTAATTGGATTTTACTGTTTTGGAGTATCGAGCTGTTATTGTTGCAAGAAAAATTTTGTATATGAATATTGTATAATAGTTTATGATTACAGTTCATTTCAATATAATTCAAAGGAGTTTTTTTTACATATATTTGCTTTTCTTTAATTTGCACTGCATTTTTATTATTATTTAAACTCATGAATCACATATATATGTATATATATATATATATATATATATATATATATATATATATATATATATATATATATATATATATATATATATACACACACACACACACACACACACACACACACACACACACACACACACACACACATACAAATTTTGTTAAAGTTTTTAAACATGCATTTATCTTTAGAAAAGAGGGGTCAGCTGTCATGTGATCATTTGAATTGCTTTAAATAGAGCACAGTGCTGTTTTAACAGATTCTGATGAAGTCCAATTCAACTTGTATACAGACAAAAGCTCTTATTCTTAATAAATGGCATTTTTCTGGGGTTATCCTGTTGAACCTGATCTTGTCTGCATGGTTGTTCTATAAATGTATAAAAATAATTGCTAAACATATGTATCTGATAACCTGTCAATAGTAAAAGAAAACTATACTAAGGTAAACATTGTTAATTTCTAGTATGTGGTTCAGGAGGGGTATTCCATACAATAAAGTAAATTACTTTCTTTATGATAAGAGGAGGCTCAAAGTATTTTTTATGGGTATCTAGGATGCTTCCATGACTTTGCGATGGTTTGATGGAGACTTTTTGTGAGCACGTTTTAAGGCTTTTAGGGTATTTGGACAAATCTGTGATTTGCTTTTCTTTAATTTACACTGAAATTTTGGTAAGCTGGTAGATTTTGTCCTTTAGGATTCAGAATGTCTCCATAGCTGGTGACTGCTCTGATTTTGGATACATGAAGCCTGAAGTTCATGTTAACGACCATTGCTGCAGGGCTCCTATATGAATGTGATATCTCCAGGAGGGCATGTTTGCCCTTTGCTAGTTTTTTTAGTAGTTGGATATCCCTTAGCACATGAGACTGTATACTTATTATTCTGTGACCATTACAGGTAGCTCAGCTATAAAGGAAATTATACAATGACCCCCCCCCATTAATATTCCAAAATGTGCATGCTGATTGGCCAGCGTACCTGTTGTAAATCCCACAATATACCAACAGAAAAAGGTCCGGTCGCCTAGACATTTTTACGTTGGTATAAAGTGTCCAAAGCCTTTTTTTTTTAATAAATAAAAAAGAGAAAAAAAAACAGAGTAATGAAGACTTTTTTTTTCTCCGTTGCTTCCGTTTCATAGGTTCATAGATTAGTACTAGACTAACTGTCCTTGCAAGCTATTTTTAGCCTAGCCAATTATCCCTTGTGAGACTCAACCCCTGCACCTTGTGTTTGTAAGGCAAACACCTTAACCATTAGGCCACCATCCCAACCCTCAAAGCATTGATGTACTGGGTATGCGTAGGAACACAAGTCCCATGCACATGTGCAGTACATCAACACAAGGAAGCAGTATACCACCACCGGCGAAAGAACAGTAATGCGCCGTTATACAAAGACATTATTTAAGAAAAGGAAATATTTTTTTTCTTAAATAATGTCATTGTATAATAGCAATAACTGACTCCTTGGTTGTGGTATATTGAAATTTACGCATAGTTGGCTTTATTTAATCACTTGGGCTTCGCCCTCATGATTAAACCATGCCAGCCGTGGGTAAATCTTCAATATACCACATGACATCATCGGTTATTGCTTAAATAATACATGCTCTTTACTTCAGGCAAGAAATAGTTACTACACTAGCATTTTGGTGTCTTGTGCCACTTAGATCTTGCAAGTGTCTACATTCTCTGTCATTTCTTTTACTGCAGACTTCTGCTTCAGACTGCAAATAAAAGTTTATCTAATTTGGTTAAGAAAAATGACAATCCATTAAACAGTCATTAACAGGTACTGTTGTGGCCATCAGACTCTTCCTGCAAATGTTCACCCTCATTATAGCTTTTCTTTCTACTTTATGTAAGGGAAAGGCTATAATACTTTTCTCTGTGTACATTGTGCTTTTTTTGTGTGATGTTCTTTCCTTTGGTAAGGAGGGTGAACATTCTTCTCAAAGTGCTGTAGTTTCTAAATCAGTTGAAAAATATAAAACTAATTGTCACCTTGAAGGTTCTACAAAAAAAGGTCAGTATTATTAAGCTATCAGAAAAAGGGGGGCGGCAACAGTTGGTCCTGATCCTTATGTCCCAAATTTTAATACCCTCATTAGTTTTCCAAAATGTGGGATATTCTAACTACTCATCAGTTAAAATACTGCTTGAATTCCTTTACTCTCTTTAGAAGCATTAGAGGATCTTAGTATGTCGACTGATGTAGAGGGCTTGCTGGAGTTGAGAGTTGAACCCTAAGGGATGCCTATATTTCTTAATAACTTTAGTATGTAGTTCTTGTTTTTATTGTAAACTGACATAATATTTTTTTTATAAAATGTTATAGATATCCTCTCTTGTACCTTGTATAAATCTACTAAGATAATTGTTATAAATCACTGTAATTTTATCCATACTGGAGCTTTTCTCCCCGGGCCTCTACTGTAAACGGATATATGTCCAGCTAGACTAGCCCGGTCAACAAATGTAAAATAAATAAAAAATAAATAAATGTAGGCCTGACTGTAACCAGATGGCCCAGATTCTGTTAAAGAGGCCTGGGTGCTGAATGAAAGCCTGACTATAACCAGATGGCTCAGATTCAGTTAGAGAGGCCGGGGTACAGAAACAGAGCTGATGAGGGGCAAGAAGGATGAGGCATTGCTAGTTGATCTCTTCCTTGAGAGACTGGTATTGACACACGTCTTAGCCTGTACTCAGAATCGCTGATAGTGAATGAGCCAGGAGATGATGTTTCTGTGTAAAAGGGGTTAACCATTAAGAGGAGTAGTAGTCTCTGTACCAGCCGTTGCATGCTCTCTCCCTGCTATCAAATGGCAATGTCAGTGCATAATGGAACCCCCCCTCTGGTTGGCTTGGGTGATTACAACACCACATTTGAACTGTTGGCCCATAATTGGGAATGAATGGGGTCACCAGCACTGTTTGAGCCCAGTCAGTCAGCAGATAGGAGCATGACAAATAAGGGAAGGAAGGTAGCCTCCAGTGAAAAGACAACAACTTTACAGATATAAATTTAAAGTTGAGAAAATACTGGAAAAAATTCCTAAGTCATTTGTACCACAAAGTATAATAGTAACTGAAATAGGTTATCTGACTTGAATATTGATGCAGTGACTGTAAATGAATACAGATCACAAAATAATTACTGTGTGCGCCACATTATCAGCCAATGAATTCATGAAAGAGGAACAGTATGCCTAAAATGGTACACATATATTCTGTCCTGTCTTGGTACATGGTATGTTTCCTTTTCTATTTCCTCTTATTTGTTTTTTTTTTTTTTTTTTTTTTTTTTCTGTCACTGTGGTAGATACAGTTAATTCTGTGAACTGATTATGAACTTATTCTTGTTTTCAAGGGTTTTTTCCCTTCCATCCCTGTCTGTAAACTATGTAACTGAACAAGATTATCTGGTTAACAGTTATTTCAACAATGGCAAATTAAAATGATTTTTAGTGTGTGCTGCCTGATTAAAGTTAGTTTGCACAGGGGATTCTCTGACGTTTATTACGGAAAACTGAGGCTCTGAGCTATTAATGACATGCTTAGAGTGTACAATGATACAGGGCTTGGTTTCTTCATCCTGCATTGGCCTGCTATGTGACTCTAAACAACTCAGTTAATTAGCCAGTGCTCTAAGACAGTTGTGTTTCCTGAACCTACCGTGTTAACAAATGAATGAAAATAATAAAACCCTGTAAAGTGGTAGTTTAGGCTCTAGTGCATATTTTGTTAGATGTTATTCCTGATATGTATGACAAAGGCATTTGTTTTGGAAGAGTACACTTGAGGGCATTCCTCTCTATGTGCTGCTTTGTTCTTCTTTTTTTTTCTTTCATTCAAATGACATTTGCTTGACATTCATTCTGAGCATTATAATCTAATAGAATTAAAATATCCGAGGACTGTAGAGCAACTCTGTATGACATGCAGTTAATGTTAATAGTAAATTTCTATGTAAAATTTATTTTACTTTAAAAATAAATGTTGCAAAATAAATATTTTAACTGTTCAGTTTTCTGCCTGCCTACACCCATCTTCTCTTTGGGGAAACAACTGGAAGAGCCAGTTCAGAGTCCCTTTTTTAGGATGTTGAAATGTTCATTTCTAATACAGATAAGAGAGGTCTTTCCTGATTTTGCCCCATTGAGGCTAGGAACAGTGCATACATCGTGCCTCTGTGGATTATCTTTATACATGAGAGGCATGTGAAACGTGGATAGTTGAAATACCATCAGGTCATGAACATAGCATGTGCATGCCATCTACATGTCAAGTCCCTAAACTGGCTGCTGATGGCCAGTCTGACCCTTTCTACTGCACTGAGGTCAGCCAAGTGGTAGCCATATAATGAAGACTGATGCCCCCCTTTTTAGAAAAGAAAAGCTGCTGGAATTCAAAATGTTTGATTTAGGTTCCTGTATGAACCTGCAATGAGGACATACCACTCAAATGACCATATTTCCCCACAATGTCCAGCTTTTAACTCATATTTTTGGTCAGTTAATCATAAAATTTGTGGATGTTCATCGTGCATACAGTTGCAGTCATAACTGATGGGTTTTCCTGCCGTCAGGCGGGTCCTCTGTCGGCCGAATTCCAAAGTCTTGGTCCGGCGTCAGTTGTTGTCGCTTCCTCCCTGACGTCAGTGCGGCAGGGGTATAAAAGAACTAGCCAACACCATTTTCTTCAGTCTTTCTTGCCACGTGGTGCCCGAAGCAGAAGCAGTTCGCAAGTGCCGGTCGGCCAGCTCCTGAGATCACGAATATTTTGCAACCGAAGTCTTCTTGAAAGCTAAGTACCCCGTTGGGGAAACTTTTCTTGCCTCAGACCGATGTCAGACAAAGTTAATAATTGTATTTCTTGTGGGAAGCAAATACCGCATAAGGATTTTCATTCCCTCTGTATTCCTTGCTTAGGCCCAGACCATGACGTCTCGGCCTGTCGTTTTTGTGCTACATTCAACAAATGCACCATTAAGCGTCGGGCGGAGTTCGCCCAGCACTATTTTGGCAAAAAATGTAACTACATTATGTCGTCGGATACTCCGACTCCAGTTTTGACTAAAAGACGCAAAGATAAGGACCGCCACATGAGGTCCGCGGCCTCTACTGACACCACGCCAAAGCCGACTACAGGTGGTCCGGTTCTCAGCGAGGCGCCTACGCAGCCCCTGACTACTGACGACACTTCATTGGCAGTGTCTACTGTGCCTGAGGTCGCAGGCTCTTCGGCCCACACCCCGACTACAGATACCGAAGCCACTCTTGGTGGTGAAACTCAAAGTTTAGATAGGTCTGCCACCTCTCAAGGTGTCTTCAGGCCTTCCTCTTCTTTTTCCATCAAGGCTTTCTCTAAGTCTAAGACAGCCATGCATCCTAAAAACAAGCTCCACAGGGCCCTTCTGAAGGCCCCATGCCTAAAAAGCAGATGCTTAATATGGCTGAGGATTTAATTACTCTTACCAGGGGTTCTCAACCCCCCTGGACAAAAGGCCCAGAGTGGAGGAAGAATCCCCCTCCTCTGACCCAGGCCTCTATTATTTCAGAACATTCTGATGACCAGGAACATTCATACTCCCCTTTTGAAGATTCTGATGCAGAGGAGTCCATTCCCTCTGTCTCCCCCCCTGAGGATTACTCTTTTGGGGAAACCTTGCATACCTTGAGGGAACACTTCCACTGGGAAGGCCAAGAGTACTCAGACTCCAAGAAAAGGATTAGGGATTTTCTCTTGCTCCCTCAGCACAGGCCTCTGCTATACCTCCTGTCTTAGACATCCTAGATGATGTGTATGCGGAGGCCTGCCTTAACCCAGACTCTTTACCTCCAGCCCCAGTCAAGCCTGACAGGTATTACCGGGTTCCTGACTCACACCAATTCCTATACAAAAGCCATGCGGCTGACCCAGAAACTATCTCACAGGGCCCCAAGGGCATTAAGGCCTCCACTGCTAAAAATCCATTACCTTCAGAGAGGGATTCCAGAGCTTTAGAAAGGTGGGGGAAAAAGGTATACACTTCGGCCACCTTAACCATGAGGGCATTAAACTGCCAGTTCCATATGTTAAAGTTCCAACAGTTTCTGTTATCACAGTTGAGAAACAAAATGTCACAACCTGAACAACCAGAATTGAAGGAGTTGCAGGATTTGATACATAGTGCAGAACAAGTGGGTAAACATACCTTGCAATGTGGTTTTGATGCTTTAGCGGCCTCATGTAGAGCTGCTGTTACAGGATCAGTCATACGCAGACATGCCTGGCTCAAAGAGCAAACCTTACCAGATCATGTCAAAGCTAAATTACTAGATGCCCCTCTGCAAAAGGATGTATTATTTGGTATTAAAGCTGAGGAGGTATTAAAGAAAATGGAGGAAATGGCTAAATCAATGCAAACACTGACAGATTTCCTACAGGTACAACCACCACGTTTCAGTAGAAATTGGCCTTCCAAAAATTGGTCCTTTCCAACTACGGACAGACCCCAAAGAGGTAGATACAGGTGCCCGAGGGGCAGAGGGCAATCTCAAGGATCGTTTAGAGGCAGACAATGGCAAGCACCTACACAAAGAGGTGGTGAGGATAGTTCACAGCCATTCAGAAAGCAGACCCAATGACTTTCCCCTTTGCATGCCAAGCAAGGCTCAAATGGCAGCACCTTTAGGCGGAAAACTGGCATTATTTTCGAAAAATTGGCATATTGTCACAAAGGACAAATGGATCCTGGACATTATAGACAGAAGCTACAGATTCCATTTTCACACCCTTCCAAAAATGAGAGGAATGCCAAACCTGCCACACAATCAAAGGGCAGAGGCACAAAAACAAATTTCAGATCTCATGGACATGAAAGCTATTCAAGAGGTACCTTCACAACAACAAGGTCAAGGTTTTTACTCCAGACTATTCCTGGTACCAAGGAAGGGAAAAGATTGGAGACCTATTTTGGACCTATCCATCCTAAACACATTTTTACTCGTGCCAAAATTCAAGATGCTCACATTACAGCAGCTTCTTCCCATGCTGGGCAAGGAGTCTTGGCTGGTAACATTGGACCTCAAGGCGGCATACCTGCATGTCCCAATCAGACAAGATTGCAGAAGATACCTCAGATTTCTTGCAGGTTCAACTCATTATCAATTATCTGCATTGCCCTTTGGCTTATCTACTGCACCCAGAGTATTCACGAAATGCCTGGCATCAGTAATCGCCTATTGCAGACTTCAAGGAATACAAATATACCCATATTTGGACGACTGCCTGATCCAAGCGGACAGCAAGCACATACTTCTGGAACATCTGGCTTTTGTAATAAAGTTGTTGAAGTTTCTGGGATACACAGTCAACAAAAAGAAATCAAGTCTAATACCCTCTCAAACTATAATTTTCCTGGGTGCCAACCTGGACACAAACACCCAGATGGCCTACCTCACGCCAGAGAAACAGGGGCAACTAACTCACTACTTCAGAAAACTAGCAAATTTCACCAGGCTGACTGCAAGGAAAATCCTGCAGGCTCTGGGATTCATGGCATCTTGCATCCTACTAATCCCATGTGCAAAGCTGCATATGAGGAAACTTCAATGGTACCTGAAAAACCTATGGTCTCAACACAGCCACAGTTTGGAAACAATAATACCACTAATTCCATGTCTTCAAAAGGAATTTCTGTGGTGGGCTCAAGCATGCCAAAGAAACACAGGTCTCCCATTCTGCAAACCTCAAGCAAATCAGGTCATCACAACAGATGCCTCGGACTACGCCTGGGGGCCGCACATGACAGATCCGGTGCATTCAGGGCAAATGGTCCCAAAAAGAAAAGCACCTGCACATCAATCAAAAGGAAATGCTAGCAGTAATAAATGCTATTATAGCTTTCAAAAACATTCTGCATCCAGCTCAGCTATTGATAAGGACAGACAACACCACAGTAATGTGGTACATACATAAACAGGGAGGAACCCATTCATACCCACTATGCAGGCTGGCCATGTCTCTTTGGAACATGGCTCTGGAATTACAAATCGAACTTCAAGCACAGTTCTTGCCAGGCAAGGAAAACACGCTGGCAGACAACTTAAGCAGAAATATGACAGATCCACACGAATGGAAGTTACATCCTCAAGTTTTTACAGAGGTAATTCAAGCATGGGGGAGGCCAGACATAGATCTCTCTGCCTCCCACAGAAATCACCAATTGAAAAAATTCTGCTCAAGAACCTTTCATCCACAGGCCTGGAGAGTGGACGCACTCTCTTTCAGTTGGACAGCAATGACACTTTATGCCTTTCCACCTCTTCCTCTGCTGCCCAAAGTTCTATTAAAAACCAGAGCAGACAGACCAAAGATGATTCTCATTACCCCGGACTAGCCAAGACAACACTGGTACCCACTCCTGAGGAGCCTGACGCATTCACCACCATGGACCCTATCACTAGTGCCTCTTCTTCTGACTCAGCACAGGCTATCCACTTACCTACCTTTTACCCTAATCCTCAAAACAAAGGAGAAAGACTACTACATTCCATGGACATCCACAGACAGCTGCATTATTATTTGGACAGAACAAAGCCTTTCAGAAAATCAGAGCAACTCTTCACAGTCAGCTGAAAACACTCAACCTAGCCGCATGGAAGATTCCTTGACTTCACAGCAGACCCTACTCTCCAAGGAGGTGCAGGATGTCATTTTGGAGGCCAGAAGGCCTTTTACTAGAAATGTTTACTCCGCAAAATGGAAACGGTTTTGTGCCTGGAATGAGAAAAAGGGCCAGAATCCGGGAATACTGAATTTACCTCAAATATTACAGTATCTAGCTGGGATGCTAAAGAGCGGACTTTCATTCTCCTCCATCAGAATCCATGCCTCAGCCATTTCTGCAGAATACAACACTGATCCTCCTTTATTCTCTCACCCTCTTTTAAGACAGTTCCTCAGAGGGGCTAAGAATATAAAGCCCCCAAGGAAACAACCAGTTCCTGCTTGGGACCTCAATTTCATTCTAGAAAAACTGACCTTGCCTCCTTTTGAGCCAGCTTCCTCAACAGAACTGCAATATTTGTCCTGGAAAACAGCCTTCCTTCTGGCTATCACCTCAGCTCGCAGGGTATCGGAACTACAAGCCCTCATGGCTGTGCAGCCTTTCATCATTTTCCATCAGGACAGAGTTTCCTTATGAACCAACCCTTCCTTTATGCCAAAGGTAGTGTCCAGGGTAGCCTTGAATCAGGCTATCCACTTACCTACCTTTTACCCTAATCCACAAAACAAAGGGGAGAGACTACTACATTCCTTGGACATTCACAGACAGCTTCATTATTATTTGGATAGAACAAAGCCATTCAGAAAATCAGAGCAACTCTTTGTGTCCTATGCTACAGGAGCTCAAGGGAAGCCAATTTTCAAGCAGACTATCTCAAAATGGATTTCCCACTGCATACGCTTTTGTTACTCTTTTCATGGTAAGACTGTACCAACAGGCATCAGATCCCACTCCACAAGGGCCACAGCTACCTCTACAGCTTTCCTCAGGGGGGTTCCTACCAAAGATATTTTGGAAGCAGCCACTTGGAGTTCTGTGCATACCTTCTCCAAGCACTATCACCTACCACTATACTCCAAATCTAGAGCAGGCTTTTCCACTGCAGTCTTGCAGGGCATCCTGGCTCCTCCTAGTTCCACCTAGTGCCTGCCACCCCCTTTTTTAGCTTTGGGATTCAACCCATCAGTTATGACTGCAGCTGTATGCGTGATGAACATAGTACAGTTTTGTACCTACCATAAATGTAGATGTTTGAGTGCTCATACAGCTGCAGTCCAGGTTTCCTTCCCTCCTTCCCCTCTTGGCTAATACCTCTTCATACAACCTGGGGTATTCATTTTTGGTGTATTTGCTTGCAACTATTGTTTTTTGATTATATTGCATTGCATTATTACATAAATTTATGTATTGCCTTCTTTCTGGAGGCACCTGACATCTGGGGCAAGAAAAACTGAAGAAAATGGCGTTGGCTAGTTCTTTTATACCCCTGCCGCACTGACATCAGGGAGGAAGCGACAACAACCGACGCCGGACCAAGACTTTGGAATTCGGCCGACCGAGGACCCACCTGACGGCAGGAAAACCCATCAGTTATGACTGCAGCTGTATGAGCACTTGAACATCTACATTTATGGTAGGTACAAAACTGTACTTTTTCTTGCAAATCATTGAGAATTAAATTCACTAAATAATGGCAGATGATTGAATTTCAGACTTCACACTCTTCAGAAAATGCATGCTAATGCAAAACCTGATATTTTATCAATTTTATTGATTTATAACAGCAGTATGTAACATTTCTCCCTCTTTTGGGGCCTTTGATCACACCCACATTATTTTGGCTTTGTCCAGAACTTTTGAGTTGAAAAGAATTTGCTATCACCTAATCTATGTAACACCTGTTTTCATAATTCATTTGCTCAATTGACAGTGAATATTAAAATATACCAAAAGTGGTGTTTAGCATAAAGGATGAAAGGCATTTGAGATGTAGTGGTGAAAAGGTTATACAACTGATGAGTATCCCCCAGTTCCATGGCATCATCAAGTGGCCTCTTCATACTACCCAGGTAACAAGGTAATAAGATCAGTTATTGTTGTAGTCAATGGAGGATCCTGTCAAAGTGGCTGAGAAGGTGTTGTATTTTGTCCACTTGCCCATTCTGAGAGGATAGAGTTCAACTTATGCATATGATCTTGTGCTGCCCCGGTGATGGTGATGTCAGCATGCCTATGAGAAGGTCCCAGGCCCAGGGGATAATACCAGCACACTAAGGTAAGGCCGATTGGAATAAAAAGTAGCACATTGCCAGCTGGAAGGTATGTAGAGGGAAGTGGTGGAGCTAAAAATAAATAATAAAGATGGAGCATGTGCTGTAGATTTACTGAAAGACAGATGGATTTCTAAAGTTTTCTACTTGATTTAATTAATCAACACATTTTTCTATGAAGAAGCCATTGTATTTTGAGTGGCGAAAACACGGTGTTTTACATTGTGGAAGAATAAATAAATTTTGCGTTAAGAACACTTTTACAATACTAGCTGGCGTGGTCTGTGGATCTGTGAAGCTGCACTTGTTTTTTTTGATTTAATTAATCAAAGTCAATAGGAAATAATTAGTATTGAATTATATTTTGTAAAACGACAAAAGGTACTCAGATGGAACCTTTAGTCTGCTCTTTCAGTGCAGAGTCTGCATTCCAAACAGCCAGTTTAGCCAACATGAAACTAAAAGGTGAGATATAAGACAAATAGAAACATGCTTGTTGATACGTTTACTTGCTTATTCACCAAACATTGAAAACAGACTACTAAAGTTGTCAGCATATGGCCCAGAAGTTATATATAATCAGACATTATAGCAGAACATATTGATTTAAATCACCAATCCAATGGACCTCTGTAGGCTCAACTTGGGAGATGTACACAGAGTGAAAAAATAATGTAGTATGTAATAACTGTCCGCAGTTGTTAAGGAGTACAGTACCATCCACTTAGAGGCCGTGAATACTATATAGTTATTAGTAAGGAAAGCATATGCAATATATGTAGTCCACTCTCAAGACATAATTTAACATATTTATATAAAAAGAATAGGTATAACTACTTACAGTGTATTGCTGTGAAATGGAGAATACATGCAAGTCCACAGTCATTAAACAGGTACACAGTGATTACATACTGTAGAAATATATATGAATAACATAAACATTTATATTTTAATATCTCCTTGCTTAATGTGAAGCTGTCTGATTAGCCAGAACTTAATGCTGTTTGGGTTCTTATCCTACAGAATGGCATTGGATTTAATGCAGTTACTTTGACATTCACTAATAAGTTGAGATTTTGATTTTTATCTGAACTGTGAATATATAAAAAGTAGATTTTTAGGCGAGGGAGGTGGTAATTTAACCTTGAACGGAGAAAGTTATAATTACTGATGAGAACCGAAAGTGCTGTCGGCAGTGAGGGGCATTTTTTGTTGTGAACTCAAGGGAAGGAGTTTAGTTTTAGGAGTTTGAACAATAGGGAGTCAAGTAAGAGGTCAACCATCTGCAGAAGAAGTTGTCACTTGGCTTTGTTGTTGTTAAAAATAGCAGTGATGTTCGATATGGGGTATAAGTGTGATAAGCCAACATATTCTTTTTCATAATGTTTAAGTGAATTTAGGTTATTACTAGCCATCTGTATTCTAACCACGTGTAAACGATTCTATTTTTCTCTTTGGCTTCCCTTGTAGCTAGTGAGAAAAAAATGAGGTTATCTAAGGCCAGAATAGAAAGGATCACGTTTTCGTTCAGGTGGTTTCTGTGTGATTTTAAAATTAAAATTCTTGTCTAGTTCGAAACATCAATATTTAAATCAAGTGGCTTTAAGAGGTTGGAGGTGACTGTCAAGTATGTGGTTATTTTTTATTAATTCGAGTATTATTGTTTTGCTTAATTGTTTTTGATGAGTTGAAAAGAAGGTATTTGGATTCTAGCCATTAAGATATTAAAAAAGTCATCTCATTGTAAATATTTGATACTAGCTTCTATGTATATAGTGTACATATAAGCCATGTCTCATTTAAGACTGTGTTTAACTATATCACTAAATTGTAAAACTCCTGATTTTTAGTGTGCTCTGTATGTGTGTGCATTTCTATGTTTTTATTTTATTTTAAACATATATTTTTCCTATGCATTTTATGTCCAGGGGCACGTTGAAAAGGGTCAACTGACCAGTTCACTTAACTTGTAAAATAAAATCTCTTAATTTGTTCTTAGATGTTTTCCCGTTGGGGAAATAACATGAATGAAAATTAGCTGATTATTTTGGTTATTACATTCATTCTTTCTCTTAAATAAATTATGAATTTCATTTGCAGAAATCCTCAACGGGGGTGTAAGTTTTGTCAACAACCCAGTGCTTTGTTACTTAAACACAATCCATTGGCATGACATTGTGGATTTGACTGCAGAAAAAAGCAAGAAGCCAGAGATGAATCTAAACTTTTCAACAAATGTAGCCAATTGTAAGTATTCATTTAAACTGAAGATGTGTCATATACCATATTTTTTTAACAATGAGGCAGTCCACAAAGAAGTGATTCACGCAAGTTCCAGAAATGATAATGCTTGAAAAGTAAGTTACAGAAATAAGATTTAACAAATGAATCAGTATATTTCTTTTAAAGATACAAAAGAACCACAGATCAGGTATTCATATCTCTTTAACAATTCTGAAAAATTAGTACATCTTTCTCACTGAGGTGTGTATGAACTGTTTGGAATGGTGTAGGCTGTTAGGTATTTCTGCTTTACTAAGATGCATTGCTTCACATGTATATTATTGCACCAGACACAACTGTTTGGCCAGGCTGTTGAAATCAAAAAGTTTCCTGCCTGCTCACCATGGCCTCTTGAATGTAAGACATGCTTGCATATATATATGTATATAAGTTAAGTGGCACCAGAGACAGCACATTGGCTTAGAGATAAGGTCTTGGTTTCACAACTCCAAGGTCTTAGAGTCAATCATGACATCTATAATTCTTTGAATTTTTGGTAGGTGGCCTGTTTCACCAACCTTCCAAAAACATGTTGATTGATAGGCCACACTAAAGTGTGTGTGTGTGTGTGAGTGTGTGTGTGTGTGTGTGTGTGTGTGTATCTACCTAGACATATATAGATAGATATAGAGATACATGTAGATATATAAATGTTTATCATTTTGATCACTGCTGCAGTAGCCTTGGCTATATGGGTTATATCTGTTTCGGGAAAAAAACATCCATTTTCTTATTTGTGTTGCTGTTTGACCACTCTTCAGGAAAGTTATTTTAAAGCTAGGAGACTTGTGTTTTAATAGACAGTCACAAGTCTGTAATATACTTTTAAATGAAGCTCTTATTTTTCCAGACGGTTTAAAAGAAATCAAAAACATGTTTTTGGGAATAAATTTTTACTTTTGTAAAGCTGGCATAGTGTTTTAAAGTGATTTTTCTGTGTTGTTGTAGACAGGTATTGTTTACTGCCATTTGCTGTTTGTCTTCCCCAGGAAAGAGGTACCATTTTTAGTTTGACCATGCAACAGACCACCAGTCCCACAGACGGTCCTTCTAGCAACAAAAGAAAAATTAAGCAAACAGCCTTTGTACTATAGTGGGCTAGCAATTTGCCTCAGTTGCAGGTGGATGAATCTGCTGTGACCATTTTTGTACCTCAGGTTACTCATCTTTTACGCCAGATCCCTCTGGTGTAGCACCTACAGCCACTGTGGAGTGGGGATTAACTATATCCTCTGCAGGTGCTAGGGTCCCCTCAGTGTCAAGGGAGAACCACTCTTGTTGGTCCTAGGAGAGGTCTCCCTGTTATTTCAGAATCGTGTATCCATCCCTGGTGGAGCTACTGTTCATATTGGTAACACAGCTGTCACCATCTCCCTGTTATGTCAGAATCGTGTATCCGTCCCTGTTGGAGCTGCTGTTCATATTGGTAACACAGCTGTCACCATCTTCCTGTTATGTCAGAATCGTGTATCCGTCCCTGTTGGAGCTGCTGTTCATATTGGTAACATAGCTGTCACCATCTCCCTGTTATGTCAGAATCGTGTATCCGTCCCTGTTGGAGCTGCTGTTCATATTGGTAACACAGCTGTCACCATCTCCCTGTTATGTCAGAATCGTATTTCCGTCCCTGTTGGAGCTGCTGTTCATATTGGTAACACAGCTGTCACCATCTCCCTGTTATGTCAGAATCGCGTATCCGTCCCTGTTGGAGCTGCTGTTCATATTGGTAACACAGCTGTCACCATCTCCCTGTTATGTCAGAATGGTGTATCTGTCCCTGTTGGAGCTGCTGTTCATATTGGTAACACAGCTGTCACCATCTCCCTGTTATGTCAGAATCATGTATCCGTCCCTGTTGGAGCTACTGTTCATATTGGTAACACAGCTGTCACCATCTCCCTGTTATGTCAGAATCATGTATCCGTCGCTTTTGAAGCTGTTGTTCATATTGGTAACACAGCTGTCACCATCTCCCTGTAATGTCAGAATCGTGTATCCGTCCCTGTTGGAGCTGCTGTTCATGTTGGTAACACAGCTGTCACAATCTCCCTGTTATGTCAGAATCGTGTATCCATCCCTGTTGTAGCTGCTGTTCATATTGGTAACACAGCTGTCACCATCTCCTTGTTATGTCAGAATCATGTATCCGTCCCTGTTGGAGCTGCTGTTCATATTGGTAACACAGCTGTCACCATCTCCCTGTCATGTCAGAATCGTGTATCCGTCCCTGTTGGAGCTGCTGTTCATATTGGTAACACAGCTGTCACCATCTCCCTGTTATGTCAGAATCATGTATCCATCCCTGTTGGAGCTGCTGTTCATATTGGTAACACAGCTGTCACCATCTCTCTGTTATGTCAGAATCGTGTATCTGTCCCTGTTGGAGCTGCTGTTCATATTGGTAACACGGCTGTCACCATCTCCTTGTTATGTCAGAATCGTGTATCCGTCCCTGTTGGAGCTGATGTTCATATTGGTAACAGAGCTGTCACCATGTCCTTGTTATGTCAGAATGGTGTATCCGTCCCTGTTGGAGCTGCTGTTCATATTGGTAACACAGCTGTCACCATCTCCCTGTTCTATCAAAAGCATGTATCCGTCCCTGTTGGAGCTGCTGTTCATATTGGTAACAAAGTTGTCACCATCTCCCTGTTTTGTCAGATTCGTGTATCCGTCCCTGTTGGAGCTGCTGTTCATATTGGTAACACAGCTGTCACCATCTCCCTGTTATGTCAGAATCGTGTATCCATCCCTGTTGGAGCTGCTGTTCATATTGGTAATACAGCTGTCACCATCTCCCTGTTATGTCAGAATCATGTATTCATCCCTGTTGGAGCTGCTGTTCATATTGGTAACACAGCTGTCACCATCTCCCTGCTATGTCAGAATTGTGTATCCATCCCTGTTGGAGCTGCTGTTCATATTGGTAACACAGCTGTCACCATCTCCCTGTTATGTCAGAATCGTTTATCCATCCCTGTTGGAGCTGCTGTTCATATTGGTAACACAGCTGTCACCATCTCCTTGTTATGTCAGAATGGTGTATCCGTCCCTGTTGGAGCTGCTGTTCATATTGGTAACCCAGATGTCACCATCTCCCTGTTATGTCAGAATCATGTATCCGTCCCTGTTGGAGCTGCTGTTCATATTGGTGACACAGCTGTCACCATCTCCCTGTTATGTCAGAATCGTGTATCCGTCCCTGTAGGAGCTGCTGTTCATATTGGTAACACAGCTGTCACCATCTCCTTGCTATGTCCGAATCGTGTATCCGTCCCTGCTGGAGCTGCTGTTCATATTGGTAACACAGCTGTCACCATCTCCCTGTTATGTCAGAATTGTGTATCCGTCCCTGTTGGAGCTGCTGTTCTTATTGGTAACACAGCTGTCACCATCTCCCTGTTATGTCAGAAGCGTGTATCCGTCCCTGTTGGAGCT
>NC_056731.1:587953651-588046151 GCF_019279795.1 Protopterus annectens
GTCAGAATTGTGTATCCGTCCCTGTTGGAGCTGCTGTTCATATTGGTAACACAGCTGTCACCATCTCCCTTTTATGTCTGAATCGTGTATCCGTCCCTGTTGGAGCTGCTGTTCATATTGGTAACACAGCTGTCACCATAACCCTGTTGTGTCAGAATCGTGTATCCGCCCCTGTTGGAGCTGCTGTTTATATTGGTAACACTGCTGTCACCATCTCCCTGTTATGTCAGAATCATGTATCCGTCCCTGTTGGAGATGCTGTTCATATTGGTAATACAGCTGTCACCATCTCCTTGTTATGTCAGAATCGTGTATCCATCCCTGTTGGAGCTGCTCTTCATATTGGTAACACAGCTGTCACCATCTCCTTGTTATGTCAGAATCGTGTATCCATCCCTGTTGGAGCTGCTGTTCTTATTGGTAACACAGCTGTCACCATCTCCCTGTTATGTCAGAATCATGTATCCGTCCCTGTTGGAGCTGCTGTTCATATTGGTAACACAGTTGTCACCATCTCCCTGTTATGTCAGAATCATGTATCCGTCCCTGTTGGAGCTGCTGTTCATATTGGTAACACAGCTGTCACCATCTCCTTGTTATGTCAGAATCGTGTATCCGTCCCTGTTGGAGCTGCTGTTCATATTGGTAACACAGCTGTCACCATCTCCCTGTTATGTCAGAATCGTGTATCCGTCCCTGCTGGAGCTGCTGTTCATATTGGTAACACAGCTGTCACCATCTCCCTGTTATGTCAGAATCGTGTATCTGTCCCTGTCCCTGTTGGCGCTGCTGTTCATATTGGTAACACAGCTGTCACCTTCTCCCTGTTATGTCAGAATGGTGTATCCGTCCCTGTTGGAGCTGCTGTTTATATTGGCAACACAGCTGTCACCATCTCCCTGTTATGTCAGAATCGTGTATCTGTCCCTGTTGGAGCCGCTGTTCATATTGGTAACACAGCTGTCACCATCTCCCTGATATGTCAGAATCGTGTGTCCGTCCCTGTTGGAGCTGCTGTTCATATTGGTAACACAGCTGTCACCATTTTTTTTCTGTCAAAAAGAAACAGAAAACCAAGCATGTTTCTACTTCTCCTCAAATTTCTCTGGATTTTAGTAGTTTACTGGGTTTGTATCACGGTTTAATTCAAGCTATTGATCATTCATGTAAAGTAGTTTCTGATAAAAGAAAGAGGATGAAGAGATTCAGGATTCTGAATCTGGGCAGGAAGATGCAGGGATAGATGCATTTTCCCCTAGATTTCTGATTCAGACTGAGAGGAGAGCTCAGTTTCTGATTCTCCCTGTGGGGAGTGGTTTCTGTTTCTCTGAGGCTGTTGCTGGAATGTACCATTGTTTTCAATGTGAGTCCCTTTGAAAAACTATTCGTTGTTACAGAAGGATTTTCCAAATCTAAAAGTCATCACTAATTTTTTGTCTGCTTTTCAGGATGTATGTATTACTGCCAGCAATTTTCCTGATAGTCAGCCAGCTGTCCCTAAAAAGGCAGATAGGATGTATAAAGTTCTTCCGTCTTTTTTATTTGTATACAGTATTCCCAAACCTGGCCTAGCAGCTACAGCATTAGTTGATCCCACTGCTGCTAAGCGCCTACTCAGTCTGCTACTACTCTTTGTGACAAGGTTGGGAACATTGTTGTTAAGCATAGGAAGAAAGTGTATACTCCTGCTACTTTGATTTTCAGAAGTTTGAATTGTCAAGCTCATTTGTTACTTTGTTGTGACCAATTCTAAAAGTATAAGGAATGTTTTAGCTTCAGTTTCTTCTTCTAAGGAAAAATCTGCTTTAAATAACTTAGTTTCTTCTATTGCACAGGTCACGACTCATTGTTACCGTGTGTGCATGACTGTAACGATACTTCCTCTCAGGCTTTGACCACTGGTACTGTTATGAGGAGTTTTGCATAGATGCATTCTCTGTACCTCCCAGATGATAAAAATTAGATTTTAAATTCTCACTTGGATAAAGATTTAGTGTTTGGCCCTTCTGCTGCAGAGGTCATCAACAAGTGTGATGAAAGAGGCAAGTTGGTCCAGGAAATCTCTAAGATGTTTTAGCTGTCCTTTTCCAAACTTTCCAATGGATTTTCCATCTTGACAAAATACAGGTAAACATACATTTAAGAAGAAAGGTCAAAGGGGTTCAAAAAGAAGTGTCAAACCTCGCAAAACCAAGGACACTCAAAAAAAATCTGAATGACTTTTCTAGAGAGATTATGAGCCCCTCCCACCCTGGCCTTTTTTCCTCAGAATGTCTGAATCTCCATTTTTCTCTCTGGCAAGAGATAGTTCCAGATAAATGGGTTCTGAAAGTCATCCATCAAGGTTACAGATAGTAGTGGGAGGAAATTCCTTCTTTCCAGGAAGTCATTCCTCATCCTCCAGATCAGACTATCTAGTTTCCACCAATTTTTCTAAGGAGAGAGGGAATCAGTATATTATTCCAAGGTGAGGAAGGATTTTTATTAAAGGATGTTCCTAAAACCAAAGAAACAAAATGCCTGGAGACCAGCTTTGGATCTTTCTTTCCTAAACCTGTTTGTGATGGTACCCAAATTCATAATTATGTAACTTCACAACTTGTTACCTGTACTTCCTCTTTCAAGTTTTCTGATATTACTAGACTTAACAGCTTCTTATCACATTCCTATTCATTCAGACTTCAGATGTTTCTTAACGTTTTGTATGTCTGGATCACAGTATCAGTTCTCTGCCTTACGTTCTGGACTAGGCACTGTATCAAGAATGTTCAAAGGTGTCTAGCTCCAGTTATAGATCACTGCAAGCTACAGGGTGTCCACATTTCTCCATATTTAGATGAATTACTTATATTTGTTATATATTTTCCATATTTAGATGACTTGCTGATACTTGCAAATGGTTTTTCAAAGTGTCAGAAATCTCTCTCATGGGTGAGATCTCTCTTACACAAGGTGGGATTCCAAGAAAACATTCAAAAGTCTTTCTAGAGACTATTTCACACAGGACTGCATTCCTGATATGTCAGCTAGACACCAGAGTTCACTGAGCTTTTCTTACACAGGAAAAAAAAGATCTACATCTAGATCTGTTTCGTAGGTTTGCTACTCAGACTTTGGTCACTGCAAAGGAATACTTCAGGAGTTTTGGTTTTATGGCATCTATGATTCTCATGATACCCCTGACAAGACTTCACATGAGAAAGATAGAGTGGTATCTGAAATCTCTCTGGTCCCAGCACCAACACCCTTTATCTTTTCAAATCCCAGTGCTGAGGTTTGTCAAAAGTGAAATCATCTGGCAGAGAGAACACATATCCTTAAATCCAGTTCTATTCTCCCTCCCTAATCCAAAGCAGTCATTCACTACAGAAATCTCAGACTTTGACTGGGGAGCAGTTTCAGTAGGGATAAAAGTGCAGGGGTGTGGAACACCAAGAAGAACAGACGGAAGCACATAAATATCAAAAAGATGCTTGCCCTGATAAAATCATTCACTGTCTGAACCATCTTTGGTTCCCAGGACCTCTTTAAGTAGTTAAAAACACTACGAAAGTCATGTGGTACTTCATTAAGCAAGGAGTAACCAGGTTGCTCCCCCTTTGCAGAGTAGCCATGTTAGCTTAGGATATTGCTTCACAGCACAGTCTTACTCCACAGATATCCTACATTCTGTCAGAGTGAAATTGCTGAGCAGGACCAGGACCGACCTTCACAAATGGAAACTAGATCAAGTGATCTTTCAAGATTTCATCCTGCTATGGGTAGTTCCTCAAGTTAACCTCTGCCTCCTCTGTGAACAATCATCTGGCAAGACTCTATGCAAGAAGGCTTGGAAGAGAGATGCCTCTCTTTTTTCTGAATACGAGTGTTCCTGTATGCTTTTCCACTAATATCCCAAGATCATTGTAATGACTGCATTCTGGCCATACCTCTCAGCTCTTAGAGCAAAAAATCTAGACAAAGTCATTAATAAAAGTGGGACAAAGGCCCAAAATAGGAACAATTTTTAAATCTTGCTCTTACAAACTTATAAAGTTAATAGAATACCAGGTTTTCCATTTGCATGAATTTTTCTGAAGGATATGAAGTCTGAAACTCAAATGTCTGTCATTATTTTTCTGATTTCAATCTTAAAATGATTTGCCACTAATTTGCCAGAAAACCACCATTTTATGAAAAATGGACCAGAAATCTGGGCATGCTTTGAAAATCTGTAGAGTTGAGAGGTATGCTTTTGGCACAGGCAACCATGTTTCTTCCTCTCCTTTTGGAAATGGCCAGAGGCACTCACCACAAGCTTCCTGACAGAGTGGATCTACTCACACAAAAACTTTGGTGATTGTTTGATACACCCTGACATCAGTCCCAGGTGGCTAATGGTCTCCCCAGCCCAGTATTGCAGGCTTTACTCATTAGTCTAGCAATGTGTGGAAGCATGCAAACCTCCCAAACCCAAACAGACACACAGTCTGCTACCCACCAGAATCGCACTCCCAGACATAGTTATCTATTCGCCCATACACACACTCATTTATTCACCCATACATGTCATACACACCCACACTTAACCTACTCACTTAATAGCCTCCCCTCATGATACTTCACAAGCAGACATACATTTATGCACACCTACCCTAACACTACTTGCTCCCCAGCCCTTACAATTACTGCAGTGAACCAACACAACCTGTTTTCCTTGCTCATTGCCAAGAGTAGCTAGGTGCCTCTCTGAATCTCCTGGCTTCATAACTGCTTACCAGAAGCAGTTCCAGAGGAGAACAAATGGCTAATTAGCATATACCTCTTCCTTGAATGCCTCATTAGAATATAGCACAGCCACAGAGATTGCCCATCACATTGCTGTGTGTCATAGTGCAGAAACACGACTCTCTGAATTCCAAAATGTTACCAGAGATGTAGACTTCATTGTAACTTTTCTGAATTCAGCCCCGGATGTTTAGTAAATGTAAGATTATCAGCATATCCTCCATAGACCCTAAATAAAAGTGTAAATATTAGTTCAGAATTTTTCAATGACTCGAAGTAATAAAATATGCTCCCAGTAAATTAATACTTCTGCAGCTCTTGAGTTTTGAACACCGTGGAAAATACATAAGGACATTAAAATTTTCTCCGCCAAAATTTCCACATACCTGCAAAATGAAGAGGTAGTTTTAGCTCTTACTTTTAAATTGACTGTTCCACTGCATCATCAAAGACAGGAAGTGATATCTTGGTAACATGAGCCCAAAAAAGTCTAGAGTAGTGGTCTTTTTATTACATAAGAGAGCTATAAAATGTCAACAGGTGAAATTTGTTGCAACATTTATTATACATTTTAGATTAAAAAAAGTACTTTGGGAGATTGCTTTTCTTTTTGTTTTGTTTTTTTTTCAAAACATTTATATCTTGCATCTTGCTAATGACAGCATTTATAATTCTTTGAAAGTCTAACCAGTCTTAATATCACAGCTTATTCTTTGATATTTGCATTATCAAGACAATTATTCCAGAATAAAAACACACTGTCGGTGTTCTCTTTTTGGTAGGATTCCTAAAGCTTAAAGCCAATGGTGTTAAGAATAGAAAGTTATACTTATCCAATATTTGAGGTGAGGATGTTTAAAAATGTTTTTATAGATTGTTTTGAATATTGTTTATGCGTTTGCACTCTGTAAGAATGCAAATTATGTATTAAGGATAGGTTCATAGATTAGTACTAGGCTAACTGCCCTTGTAGGCCATTTTAACCTTAGCCAATTACCCTATGTGAGAATCAAACCCTGCACCTTGTGTCTGTAAGGTAAACACCTTAATCATAATTTCAACCTTCATTCATTTTGTTATTGAATGATTTTGGGAAATTTCCATTTTAAGTTTTGTAATTTTAAATGTAAATGGGTGGGCAGTGCAGTGCTGCAGCGGTTAACATTGACAGCTCACAGCAAGAGGTTCTATGGTTCAATTCTTGGCTGGGGTGCATTCTGTGCAGAGTCTACACATCCCCTCCGCATTTGTGTGGGTTTCCTCTGGGTACTCCAGTTTCCTCAACATCCCAAAGACAGGCATTTCCTCTGGTTAATCTGGTTTCCTCCTACACTCCAAAGACATGTGGAGCATTTCTCCCTGGGCCTACGCTGAAAGTAGGCTCTGTCCTAGTTGGACTTTCCTGGTCTACAAATGTTAAATAAATAATTAAACATAGTTCCTTCAATCTCAGGAGAAACACCCCACTGAATCCACAAGTTTTTATCTAACTTTTTAAAGAAATACCTATATGGCTAGCAAAGATATCATAAACATGTTTTATTAATTAATATTAGGAGATAAGTCATTTGTATATGCATGATTTTATCATTTTTGCCATAATGAATTGTCCTCAGAGGTTAAAAAAAATTCCATTCAGATGCCATTAAGGCACAAGATGAAGATGTAATCCTTGGTGTCTGACGTTCAATTGACTGCGTGCTGTTAAGGCACAGTGTTTAGAGTATTTACTCTGGTGGTTAGTGTTTTTCCTGATCCCATTCCATTTAAGTGCTGTTCAGGCATGAATTGTAAGATTTCTACCCAGTGATTAGCAGTACCCCTGTCCCGACTTATCCCAGGTAGCTAATGGTTCCCAACTCCAATCACTGTTAGGTTTTACGCACCATTTAAACATAAGATAACCCAGTTTGTGTATATAAAGTGATCCTCTGATCCCCTCTAGCAATTAGACATATAACTGCACTGGCATCATTGCTGGGGCAATAATTCAATAACAATAACTCAGTATGTTAAACCCTTGGACCTTAAACTCCTGTCCTTGCTTCATATGGTTGATTTCCTGAAAAAAATAATTGATAGGCAGGAATATAATGACATCCATCGTGTCTTTTTAATTCTTGTAATGAAAGTCATTTATGTTCTGTATTTTCCAAGATATTTTCAAACAAGTCATGAGCCCTTTTAAAGGTAACACAAAGGGATGTAATCCCCAGAAGGTACATGCCAATGTGGCAGGAGCAATAAAGTCTCTTTCCTGATCCTTTTTTTTTCTTCTGCATAATTTGATGTTTTTGTTTTTATTATTATTTTTTTTCACTTTACCACTTTCAAGGACCATGAGATAAAGTAATCTGCAACGAAAAGGTTAAGCATAACAGTGAAATACATATCTCCTTTGAAGAGCAAATTTGTTGAAACCCTCCGTGCAGTGCACACAGTATGCAGTATACAATTAATTAAGTCATAAAGAATACAAAACGCAAAGCTGATTACAAAAAAAAAAAAACTGTAACGAGATATTACACACACTTAATACATCTGGAGGTTGACCTCAATGCCAAATGAGCCTGACTTGTGCTGAGGGCATGCTTTGCAGTTACCACCCTGTTAGGTTAGGGAATTCACTGATTGGGTCCCCCCCCCCAGCAGTATGCTAAAGCAATACTTTAATATTTAAACCACTAGCATAATACATGGAAATGGCACAGTGCTACTCAAAGGAAATCACTCCTCCACCCAAAATACGTGTGCCATTTACATTAGTGTTCAACTCAAGTGTGCCAATATCTGCATGACAGCATAAGAAAAGAGACAGCTACAGGTGGCATATGCTTAGTGCAGGTGTAAACTTCTACAGTCCTGGGCAGTGGTGTGAGCAGTGTGTCAAACAACTGCAATAGATAAGAAAACATAGCAGTACAGAAATGCGATTTATTCAAGCCCAGATGTTCCATTAAGGTCCGTGACACCTTGTATCAATATCTATAATGCCTATAGGTACTCGGAAACAATCAGCAGCTCCTGTGATAGCCCATATAGCGATGCTTATGTGCAATTTCCCAACAGGCTGATCTTGGATGGCATATTAACCTGATACAGCGTTTGGTGTGAATTATATTTAATCTATTTTATTTATTTACATTTATTTACTGTGGTAGGGCACTGGTCAGCAATAACTAAATTCAGGCCCAGCTGTAGGGGTATTAAGTTCACAGTCACAGATCAAAGAATCTAATCCTTACAGCCTATATCTGGACTACACAGTGCTCAAATGAGCTATTGCAAGAAGAACAGCAGCTCTGACAGAAAAAATAAATCAAAACCTTTATATTGTAAGACATACAAAACTAATGCAATAAATGTCTTGCATGTCTAGTTGAGGAGTACAACTCTCTGGCACTTCATGAGACACTCCCCAAATTTAGAGGTTTTGCTCCTTAAGCCCCCCTCATCCACATCATTACCAAATTACATTCCTTGCATTCAGCAAGGCATATTTGTCACAACTCAGTTAAGAAAAAAAAATGCCTTTATTGAACATGCTGTTAGAATAATATTTAAATCATCTAGCAACGTCCTAGTTTGCTGCACCTGCTAAAATAATTATATTAGCTATTTGTTACCCTTTGAAATAGCTTGGTTTGCCAAAACATTAAGGAAAACCACTGCCCAGCAGCCTGATAAGCTTTGTATTGGAACAAAACAAATTGCTACAATAACATAACATGTAATTCCTGTGCAAGTATGCCAAGAGTGTTTGCCATCAGAAGACAAATGATGTTGCACCCTTATTTGCAAGTATTTCCCATGCATTGTACCATTTCTCCACATGTGGTGGACACAACAGAACACACAATACTATGCACACACTGGCCTCTTCCACAACACTGGTGCAAATTTTAGCTGGTTAGGTCCTGAAAGACCATTCTATTCAGCACGATAAAATGGCTACATATCCATTCGCTCCTTATCTTCTCATCCGCTTAGTTGGGAGATGCATATCATGTATTCATCATAGAGAGGTAACATCTTGCAAATTATATCACACCATTCAGACATTTAAAACTTTTGTGTCGACAGTAACGAAATACTGCTGTAGCAAGTAGTCTCCATATTATGAAAAAGTCAGGTAATAAATAGCTTAGTCCTTCACTGGAATCTTTATCTATCGACAACCTCTTTTTCCCATTTTAAGTACATGGGATCAAGGTGTCACTTTAACATTGTCAAACATCTAGAACCAATGTTCACACCACCTAGCCCTGCTTGCAGTGAAACCTCCATCTTAAAAAAAAAGTCACTATGTAAAATCTGTAATGTAGAAGTGTATTTAACCCTGAAAGTAACTGATGCAGCAACTGGATTCCCACAGATATTTTTGCATAGCTATGCTTACGGACCTCAATGGGGAGATTCTACTGATAATCTCAAAGAATGATGGGTAGATTGGATCCTTACAGCATCCATTTTAAAGCTATTTCATAAGTGTACTGGTGATAAGACAGCATGGCTTGGACATCAGTTCTGCATGTGCCCATTTTATGTGCTCATTCACATCGTTGGAAGGCTCTACACTTTTGTTCAAGGAATATTAAGAAAGCTGCAGTGTATTAGGGGGATTCCTGTTGCTTACGCAGGCCAAACAGAATCAAGTTGTTGCACTGAGAACAGTCCGGCAGGTCCTGTCTTTTGTGGGACATTTATTTTAGTCAACTGCTCTAGCATGTCACTTTTTGCTTCTGCTTATGAATTCTCTTCTTGATAGAAACCATGTGTGTGCTGCAAATTGATTATGGCTAGTTTGTCTTAATTATGTTTTCACGCATGCAGAATGTCATTATTATCAAAATACACTTTTCTTAAATTAGTGACTTGTTTTCTCACAAGTACGGCAAGTGCAATGGCCCAAAAATATTCAATCCGTATAAGAAACAATAGGCCAGCACAAAGTGGTATTGAATAACCTATTTAATTATGACATATAGGCAAAACAAAGGTACAAAAAAAAAAAAAAAAAAAAAAAAAACGGTTTCGGCTACATAAAGCCTTCCTCAGTGTAAGCCATACAGTTCACTAGTACCATTCACCATTAAATATATGCAGTTACCAACATAAGCCCTTCTCATTGAATAATTAAAACTGTCCATTTAATCCAGGGGGAAACAAACCACCCAATTTAATTATCCACTTTTTTTCCTTTATTATTTACCAATTTTATTACATCTATCTCCTATGTTGCTATCAAAAATGGTAAATCTAAAATTTGCAGTTGTGTGTGTAAGGGAATGCTTGTATAGGGCACTATATTGTCTTTTGTTTCTAATATAACTGAAATGTTCAGTCATATGTAGTCTTAATGGTCAAGATGTCTGTCCAATGTAAAATGCTGAACAAGAACGTGACAAGATAAATGACTCAATCTTTATTGCAGTTGGCAAGAAATTTTATGTCAAATACTCCTGTGTTTTTGCTGGAAAAGTGTTTACATTTGTTTACTCTAGAACAGTGTGCACAGTGTGCACAAGGGACACAGCCATAAAGAGGTTCACCCATGGTTGTTTGTTGTTTATGTCTATCAAAAACCTGCCACCATTTGTAGTGGCTAAAATATGAGCCCAATGTCTTGCCTCTACAAAAGGAAAATGAACATTTGTGATTAAGAATGTTAGATAATTTATGGTCAGCTAGCAATATATTCCAATGTTGGTTGATAATATCCATCAATATGTTGGTATTGCATCCATATGTGGTCAATAGATGAATATCAGAAGCCTCCGATTATTGTTTTTCCTTGTAGGTCAATAATTCTGAGAAAATGCCCAATTACTGGCAGTCAAAATAGTGCCAGGTTTGTAGCTGCTGGTTTTGAACCTGCAAATCAGGTCTTGTCTATAATATTCATAATTATCTGGATTGCAACAGATGTGTCCCATATGAAGAAACTGTGATTTTGGAATGTTCCTTATGATATGAGGAGGATGGAAACTGGTCACATGCAGTAGTGAATTATATTGTGGATATTTTCAATATACTTGACTATCCAAAGTGTCATCAATGTTTCTGGTGACCAAAACATCCAGAAACGTAATTTGTTGTATACGATAGTTCACTGTGAAGTGTATACCACACTTATTACCATTTAGATTAAACAAATTCTGTTAAATAATCACTATCCACCCTCCAGACCATCCAACAATCATCTGGATACCGTCTCCATATATCTAGTTCATCCAGGTATATATTATGAGTGAAGTCATAAATCCAATTGTTCTTCAACAAAGGCCATAAACAAATCAGCATAAATTGAGGCAAAAGGAGCCCCCATGGCAGTGCCTTGCAACTGCCAAAAGCCATGATAGTAAAAAATATTTTTGGTAAGCACATGTTCTGCTAGACAAACTAAGAAGGTATTGAAACCCGGTGGATATAGTTCAGATCTATCCAACCAATATTGTAAAGCCTATAATCCTGCCCAGTAGGGAATGTTGGTATATAGAATAAATAAAAAAACAACAACCAAGAAAAGGGAGTAGTAACTAAAACAAAAATAGTAAAATAGAACATAAGTTCAGTACCAACGAGGCAGATAATTAAGACACAAATCTGGCTCAATAAATGCAAAAATAATACAAATTCAATGACAAAAAGTAAGCACTTTTAAGGTTGATAACTGCTTCATCAGACAACACCATAATGCCACAGTTGTGAAAAAAACTACTCAATAAAGACAATCACAGCTTTCAAAATGCTTAAATGCACTTCATGTTTTAAAGGTCTCTGGTAACCATTTTTAAAGCAGAGACCTTTAAAACACTAATTGCATTTTAGCACTTTGAATGTTGTGATTGTCTTTATTAATTAAGTAGCTTTTTTCATTGGTTAATACTACTTTTTAAACACAAATGTGGCATTATGGTGTTGTCTGATGAAACGGTTATCAACTGTGAAAGCGCTTACTTCTTGTCATTAAATTTTATTTATTTTTTTTAATTTGTTGAGCCAGATTTGTGTCTTAATTATCTGCCTTGTTGGGACTGAACTTGTGTTCTATTTTAATGTTGGTATATAGTGCTGCCACGTCAAGAGTGCATAACAACCACCCAGGTTCTAACTGCATATCAGAAATGATGTGTAAAAACTGCGTTGTATGTTGTATCCGTGACACATTTTAACCAAGGCTTTTTATATATTTGGTCAGAAACTGGGAGAGTGGTTTAGTGAGTGAACCTTCATCGGAAACAATTGGCCTACCAGGTGGATTTTCTAAGTTCTTGTGAATTTTTGGTAATAAACATAGATATTGGTTACAAGGATCAGATACAGTAAGAAATAATCCCTTCTTCTTTAGCTTCAAGCAGAAATCGGTCGATTTCTTGTTTGAACCTATGACATGGGTCCAAGGGCATATACATATAATAACAACCATCATTAAGTTATCTTTCAGCTTCTCCATGATATTTAACCCAATCCATAACTACCACAGCTCCACCTTTGTTTGCTGGTAGAATAATCAAATTTGTGTTATTTTGAAGATTCAATACCACCTGTTGTTTGATCTTTGAAAGCTTGTAGGACAAAATCTCAGATTCTTTAAAGTGAAAATGTAAATCTTTGAGAACACTGTTAATTAATTAAATAGTTTAATCCACACCACTTTGTGCTGGCCTGTTGTTTCTTTTATGGATTGTTTTAAGAGAGTACCATGCAAAACTTTATTTGCAGACTTTTTGAGAGGCTTTACATCTTTCCCTTTAGGTTCTTAGCCTCATAGGGATATACTGGGCTAATGACCACAAAGGCCTTTTTAATCCTAGCCTATCTATACATCCAAAATGTATTCAACAAGTGTGGTTGGTGCTCTAGAGGTTATTTTAGGGGTATGTGTAAGCTAGGGCATGGATGGTCAAACATTTACCAGTTGCATCTCTTGATTAGAAACGTAGGTAACAGACTAGGTGTGATTTTCTGATTTCTCATTCACTGGCCCTTTTTAGGCTTAAATAGGGTCAGGAAAGAACTCTGCTTCATATGGATGGGAAGCATCTTCCAGAGAAGCAGTATTCTCTGAGACATATTCCTGTCCCTCCAATATGGCCTACTTGTATTGCAAGCAAGGTTTAAGTCCTTGGATCAGGTAGTACTGATGCTGTTTGTTTACAATTAATAAATAATTGTAATGATCAGAGTTATAGATTACTTTTATTTCAGAAATGCAAGTTGATTCTCTTATTTTGTCAGCTGCTCAACTTAACAGTACTAATATTTAAAAAGTATTCCTTCTTTTGACAGGTTCCCAGCTGTATTGTGTGGCTATTTTATATTTTTGCATCACATTTTTGGTCTGTTTTTCATAAAATTGTGGTTTTCTGGAAAATTATTGGAAAATCATTAAAGATTGAAGTTAGAAAATAATGACAGACATTTGAGTTTCAGATTTCATACCCTTCAGAAAATCCATACTAATGCAAGACCTACTATTCTAGTATCTTTCTAAGTTTATAAGAGCAATATTTAAAAAATGTCCTTATTTTTGGGCCTTTGTCCCACTTCTGTTTATGGCTTTGTCCAGATTTCTTGCAGTGAGGTTGAAAGGTATGACAAATGTGTCAGGGCAATCACCATCAGCCAGAGACATTTCAAATTGTGACATACTTGTTGCACCCCACTCCCCCATGTAGTGACTCTGGATGTGTCCAAGCAAGGCAAGTAGCAGTTATGCAGTGTAAGTGGGCAGAGTATCCCCCCATCCAAGATAGACACAAGTGCTACAGTGGCTTTTCATCTGTCCTTGATTTTGCTGAATGTTCTGGTTTTCTGTCATATTTTTATACTGTTGATTTATGCTTCTTATTATTTAGAAAATGCATGTTGTTGCAGTGCCTGTTGCTCTGTGTTTAAGTAGCAATGCTTTAATGACCATCAGGTAAGCTTGTCTGAGATTGTAGGATGCAAGTAAGCTTTAATAAGCATATTGTTTAAGAATTACCAACATTGAAAGCCTTTTTGTTGTTGCCATGCAGAGAATATTTACATAACTATATAACGTATAAGCCTTAGGTATTAAAATGCATATGACAGTATTTGTAATAAAGGACAGGATTACAGTATTTTCAGAAGCTCATTACATTTGTTGGAGACTTGCAGTCATCTTTGCAGGCTTTACCCTTAGCTAATGAACTAGAACTTCATCAGGTTAAGCAACCATTTTACCCTGGCATGTTTGTATTTCTGCCACCACATAATTCCTTGTATCTGACTAACCTTGCTGATTATTAGCCACTTTTTCCCCCTAAACTCCAACATTTTAGATAGTTTTTTTGGCTCAGGTTCTTACTTTCCCTGCTCAACCAGCTCTATTTACCCTCAATACACTCAGGCTCACGCTTACCTCTCACCCCTACCACTAAACTCCTTCATACTCACACTCCTACTTCTCCTCCTTGTATCTGACTTTACTACTAAACTCAATTTGAACCCCACCAATCTTCCATTACATTCCCTCTCCCTCCTCCACACCCATCTTAGTCAGACATCCAAGCACCACAGCTATCCCATATATATATATATATATATATATATATATATATATATATACATATATATATATACTCAAACTTCTTTTAGACGTAGTAATTAATACTGAGCTAGTAGAAAGGAAATAAAAACTCAGACACTGAATAGATGATTAAGCTTTCGCTCTTATTCAGGTGGAAGAGCTTCATCAGAATAACCTGAGCTCTTCCATCTGAATAAGAGCGAAAGCTTAATCATCTATTCAGTGTCTGAGTT
Source organism: Protopterus annectens (assembly GCF_019279795.1). Lineage (NCBI taxonomy): Eukaryota > Metazoa > Chordata > Ceratodontiformes > Protopteridae > Protopterus > Protopterus annectens. Next base: position 587,968,211 of record NC_056731.1, read on the forward strand.
TTTATTTCCTTTCTACTCACTTAGTATTAATTACTACACCTAAAAGAAGTCTGAATTTATATAATTAAGATTCTTCTAATGCACTGTGTTTATTTTATATATATATATATATATATATATATATATGTATATCTTACACATCCCACACACACTTCCCTTTCCACATAAAACTACTATATCCCTTACATATATTACCTCTACACTACTAGTGTTTTTTCCTCATTCTACTACTTTCCTTTCACTGAATAATTCCACCTGCCACAATGCCTGTCATCTCTAGTACTATTATCACTACTCTCTCTATACCTCTATCTGCTGCTTTACCTAACATCCCATCAAACAACCCATATACCTTTCAAACCATCATGCACAACAACAGCACACACACAATCTCTCTCCAGCTACTCCAAAATAAGCTCTATTTTATATGCTACAGACATAATTCTACAAACTAAACTAAAAGTCCTTTCCTTGCTTACAGTCCATTCTACTAACTCTACAAACTCCAAACTGGACTACCTCAAAAAACTAGAAAACAGTTGCTTTCAGTAAATCTAACCATCCATTTTAACCTAATAATATGTGGTGACATACACCCTAACCCAGGCCCATTCTCTGCCTCCCACAACCAACCCAACTCCATAAAATCCCTAAACTTCACTACTATCAATCTACAAAGCATTAGAAACAAAATCCCTCATCTGCATGCATGAATAAACATAAAACAACCCAATTTCACTGCAACAACTGAGACTTGGCTTAAACCATATATCAAAGATGCTGAATCCCTACCCCCTAACTATACTTGTCATAGAACAGACAGACCACATAATAAAAGGGAGTGTCATTCCTTTGATATACCAAAATAACCCATTCCACAATTCTCCACAGCAAAGCTTCTAGTAACTCTCCTGAAGCTGAATAACTGCAAAAACCTCTGCATCATGGTCTTATACATTCCACCAGGCAACAATATTCCTATACTAAAAGATATTCTTGCCTGGTCATCTAATAATATTAAAAATGAAACAATCATCTTAGGGGATGTAAACATTAATTGGTTAGATATCACTAACCAACCCCCCCCACCACCACCACCACCACCACCACCACCATTAACCTCTTTAACTACACCCAGCTGATTGATATAACAAGACCCAATAACAAAAACAAACAAGGCTCAATCTTGGACTGGATCATAGTGTCTGACTCCAATAAAATTTCCATCTCTAGCACACTACCAGATAGTATTAGTGACCACTTACCAGCCTTCATAAAACAGAAAACCACCTCAACTGTAAGCAATCAACAACTAAAACAAACTAGTGACCTATCCCACTTCTCACAACACACCTTTAATGAAATTTTGCAATGTACTAACTGGGCACCATTAAAATCTATCCCTCTAGATGATGCTATTGAATTGTTCAATTCAACATTTCCCAGGATCTTGGATAGTGTAGCCACACCCCGACTAAAAAGAGCTAAGACCAATCATGCCAGCTAGCTCATCAAACCCATAAAGCAAATAATGTCCACAAGAGACAAAGCCTGGAGAGTCTGGCAGAAATATAAAAATCCCTCTGACCTTGCTCTATATAAACAGCTACATAATCAGGCTAAACACCTAGTCATTAAAAACAAAAAAAATACTTCCATAGTTTACAGGACCAGCATAAACTAAACCCAAAGAAATTTTGGGGTGCAATCAATTCCCTACTTCACCCAGACTCAAACAACAATCCTTGCCCACACCCTGACAAAACACCCTCTGAGATAACCATACTTAGACACTGTAGCTAAGTTGACCACTACCTTCCCAAATACTAACCCCAACTCACCTGACCAACCATCAACACATTCCACACCTTCCTCTCTACCTAACTTTTCTTTCTCTCCTATACCTACTCCCACTATAAAAAACTCCTTCAAAAACTTCAACCTTTCACCAATGCTCCTGATAACTTACCTGCCAAATTCCTAAAACTTTCCGCAAGCTCCATTGCTTTACCCCATCAGTATACTCCTCAATAGATCTATTCAGGAATCACACATACCAATTATCTGGAAGAAAGCATACATTGTTCCACCCCACAAAGGTGGCAATAACTCAGACATCTCCAACTTCTGACCTATCACTATTCTTTCCCCCATCTCCAAAATATTAGAAAAATATGTCCACATTCAGCTTCTTAACCGTTTAGTTAATAACCAGCTCCTTTCCCTACCCAACATGGCTTCAGGCCAGGGCACAGCACTAATATAGCTCTCATCTCCTTTACAGACACTGTAAATTGGACTTGTGATGCTGGCTTCATTACCTCCTCACTCTTCCTCGACCTCTGAAAAGCCTTTAATATTATATCTCACCCCCTTCTACTCACCAAACTCTACAATGTAGGTATCACACACCCTACTCTAACCTGGTTCTCAGATTATCTCTCTAGTAGACAACAGTCAACTAAATGAAAGCATTCCTGTTCACCCTTCCTCAACATTCCCACAGGAGTACCCCAAAGATCTATACTGGGCCCCCCTTCTATTTAATGTATTTATAAGTAACTTCCGTAACTCCCTCACTCAAGACAACAATATGCAGATGATTCTGCAATCATCTGCGCTGCCAAGTCCTCTTCAGAGTAACAACTTCTAACCCAACAAGCCTTGACATCCACAGAATCTTGGATATCAAACAAGCATCTCACACTAAACCCCAACAAAACTAAACTCGTTTTATTCACCCCCAAAAAAACACCCTCCTCAATAAGAAAGAATTTTTAATCAACTCCCATAATAATACTATCACTGAAGTTGTCTCTAGTACAAAACTGTTAGGTGTCATCATTGATAAAAACCTAACATTTGATCTCCATATCCACAGTAACATCAAAAACACACATCAGAAACTGGGTGCCCTGTATAGGCACAACTATTATCTTAACATCACTGCAAAAAAGGCTCTAGCCTCAGCCTTCCTACTATCATCCTTACTGTATGGTGCCTCTGTCCTCACCAATATCCAGTCCTCTCTAAAAACCAAACTTGACTCATGTTACAATAAGGTTGCCAAATCTGCAACAAATGGAAGATTCACTGCACATCACTGTTCCTCTCTATGGCAACTCAGCTGGCTAGAACTACCACTTTATCCCAACTACCTACAGTTAGCTACTGCACATAACATTATATATAAACCCACAACATGCCCTTCTCTTTCCTCCTTGCTGTCATTATATCACCTTAACAGACCTCCCAGATCAGAAAATAAAACACTGCTCAATGTAGAAAAACCCAATCTCCTAGCTAGGCAAATGCTCTATTATTTTACTGTCTCACAACTTTGGAACAACCTCCCATCTTCAATCACTTCCATCAGTTGCCCCACACTCTTTAAGAAGTCTCTTAGACAACATCTCTCCTCCCACTAGCTATGCTCATGCCAAAATAACACTCTTAACATTGCTCCTCCTACTCTAACCCACTAATTTCTGCCATGCTGACACTCCAGCTAGCCTCTCTATAATCCAAACAACTCTTGCCTTACTTGCTACAACCTTACACCACCTTTCTCTCCACCTCTTACCATTACCAACTATTCCAGCTATTGTCCTCCATCAACAGTCATCCTTCTGTCTTGCTTCTAACCGCTAACAATCAACTACTCAAACTGTCATCTCATTTGTATACACCCTCAGCAGTCTTTAAAGTCTTACAATCTTGCCCAACTTACTCTTTGCATATAATCATTCAATATTGCTAAGTACATGCATAACAAATGGTTTATATGTAGATGAATAACCAGAACCTTTCCACTCATATCGAAGCCAGTTGCTGCTTAACACCTGTTAACTCTGATATGCATTTGGATTTCAAATCTGATTGGTTAAGCTTATGTCAATATTTGTTATTGTATTGCCTGATAGCTCTTCTGTATGCTGTATTTCCATCTGTATGCGTATCGACTAGTAAATTGTATGTATCAAGTTGTTAATTTGTATGTGGAGCTTTTCTCCTCTGGAAATGGGCTCTCCTCGGCCCAGTGGACCTTCCCGGTAAACAAATGCAATAAATAAATTAATTAATTAATTAAATAAAATAAACACTCAGGACAGGCGTGTGTATTGAACAGGGAAATCCAGATGAATTGTAGGAATGAACACACAAAAAAAAGGACAGGTGAGACAACCTAATGTACAGCAAATGAGGGCATGTCAGTGGAAGACAGTTGTTGCAGGAACACCAGTCATGTGTCCGCATGGTACAGTACAGACCACATACTGAAAATGTGTATTATTCGACTGTCACACAAGGTGACATAACAATGATGAAGATGTTTTTGTGAGATAAGCATCTTTACATGAACAATACAGAGGACATCTATCAGGGATGTTATCTACAGTTAGAGTAGGGAGCATATTGTGAAGCTGTGCAAATTGATTTGCCTGACTGAGTGTAATCCCAGCAGAGGTCTCCAACAAGTGGAACACAGATAAAAGCTCATGGACAACAGTAAAAAAAGCATGGTCAATATCAGAATAATCCCACCAGTAATCCCATGTCTCTGACAGATCATATGTAATTTCGAGTGATCAGAGATGGTTCTACATAAACACACTTGTACAACTATTATGACATGTCAGCAATCTATAAGGGTAATCAAGCACACTGTCCTGACACTGTAACATCTGTTAGGGGTGTAAGGAGGGGACACTGCTCTACCTGTATTTGACATTATGATCAATACAGGCTAGTTGACTGGTATGCATGTCATGTAAATATGGCACAATCCACACCATCACAAATGTTACCCATGCCATCAATTGTGTCAAACGGCTATGTATGACACATGTAACTCCTTGATGGGAGTTTCACACCATCAGACAATAATGTTTATGCAGTTATGGCCAATAAGATGTGTGGCAGCTCAGTGGCAAACATGGTACACTTCAGTTACACATCACTGGAAGATGTGTAGGGAGGTACATGATGAAGGGTGCATTGTACTCAGTTATTGGTGTGATGGAGGCTGTGAAGTATGGAGGTATTATAGCCTTTGATGTGAAAGTCCTTTGCATACTCAGTAATTGTGTTACATACAAGGGAATAGTCAGCACTGTTGCCATATGCTGGTGGACATTCCACATACCATCTACTCCAGGACACAGATCACATGTCTATTGGTTTGATTGTAGGGTGTGATGTCTACATTATCCTTGGGTTGTGCATTTGTTTTCATGATGTAACAAATCCTCCCATGTATTTGTTTCATTGCAGGTGTTGTGTTGTCATGGCAGTGGCAGCAATCTTTGGTGGGTTGATACTGTGTGTATTACACTTATATCACAGCTGGAGTCAATGATTGCCCACAGTCTGTAGTCCTTCAGGATGTGTATTTCTGTGACTTAAATAATGAATATGAGGGCTTTGCAGACAGCCCTGATGTAAGGACCTGATCACTGGACCTGAAATATAGGTTACTTCACACATTTCAACATATTTAGATGCCATTTACGTGATCAATTGGCCTACCCACTTGGTGATATAGCTGTTTATGGCCACATCTGACAGTATTGAGTGAATACCTCAGTGTGGATTTGTGTCAAATGCCTTGAGCTTGTCAAGTTCAAATGGATGATAGCCCCCCCCCCCAGCTTAGATGGATGAATGTTGATGTACACCCTACTACGGGAACATAGTCTGTGTGGAGGGTGTGTTGAAGTGTGTATTCAACCATGTCAGGAAGGTGTATGTGTGGAGTCATGCTATAGGTGATCTGTGATGTTGTCACAGCCCATCGATTCTGCACAGTAGACTTGCATGAAGGTAAGACTGTGCTTACTGCCTATCTCGATCTGTCCTGGGGTTTGGACACAATCCCCCAGACAGGTATCATTGAGAAACTCTCCGAGATGGGGAGTAACCAGTTGGCTCACTGACAGAACGAACACATACTGTGAAAGCTGGTGAATCATCCTGTACCAGTAGTGCTGTTATCACTGGCATGACCCAGGGATCTGTGATTGGCCCTTTACTGTTCTGAATCTATTTTTTGACAGTTCAGGCTAAGGTATACATCCGTTGGCTTACCTTGTTTGCTGATTCTTGCATATTGGGTACAATCATTGAGTCTACCAATGATAACAGATTGCAGGAGGGGCTAACACAGAAAAATGATTGGTGACAAAGCCACACCATCTACAAATAATTGCAAAAATGTGTCCTTATTTTGTCCTTCTGTAAAGTGGAATTCCCTGGTAATTACAGCATTGACAACACTCCTGCGGAAACCCAGTGATACAAGTCCTGGGAATGCATGTAGATAGCAATCTGAACTTCAACCACCAAGTGTCCATAGTGGTATGGAAAGGCTATGTTGTGCACATTATAAGTCACAGCATTGTATTCCGATCTGAGGATTGTATAACAGCACTGTACTCAAACCTCATCAGAACACTAATAGAGTAGAGTATCTTACCAGACACATGCAGCAGCTGGAGAGACCACAGGTCTTTTTCACCAAGAAAACACCAGGACCTACCAAACCATTCCATGATATATGTGGATAGAGTAAAAGCTATATCACTGTAATCTGTATTGTATAGGATGATGCGACTTCTACCTGGCCTCCAGGCCAGTCTCTGACCTTGCACTAGTGGGAATAGTACACATCCATAAATCAGATTGTGAGGAGAATACGGTAATAGCAGTGTCCCACATGCTGGTGTAAAAGGCTCAGTCTAATGTCATGCAAGTGCAACCCCCCCCCCCCAGTTGACTGCAGTGAGAACAGAACCCCCTACCTAAGTCCACAAATTACAGAGCTCAGTACTTTATGCAAGTGCCATGGCACAAGACTGATTTTTACAAGGCTGCAGAGCAACTTATACTGGATGACATCAACAGTGAATACTGGGGGGAGGATGTTTGGATGCCTGTATGAAATGGATGTGCAGGCATGTTCAACTGTGAAGATAGTTCTAGTTTTGCATGCTACCAGATTGCTGTGCATTGCATATCACACATTTGTTATTAATTTATGTAGTGTAGCTGATATATTTATGAACAAGTATTGAGAGAACAGGGTTGCAGTGCATGGGGAGAGGGAACACATGACTGCTTTGTAAATATGTCACATATTCTTAAAAAGGGCCTTCAGTTTGTTTCCACCTGTAGTTTCATGGCTTAAAGAGTAAATGGACAGTAAATAGCACTAATACATGCTAATATTTACTTTGCAAAGTGCAACTGCGAGCAGTGGGTTTGCCCGATGGTTAACAAAGTGTTTGTGCATGCAAGATACACATTTCCATTACTTTCATTGTTTACACATAGTTAAGCAGTGTGCAAATGCAGGCCTCATTGCTAAAATTCTGAGAGTTAGTACTGAGTGTATGAAACACACTTGCTGCTTAGTTGATCCTGTGGCAGTAGGTCTTTTTGAGCCCAGGTGATACTGGGTTTGAATCCAGGTGTATTTAATACTTTTAAATAGCATAATGCAATGGATTTATTCTTTGTAGGGCATATACAGCATGTTTTAGTATGTGTTGATTTAGTGCAGTGTGGTTAAATGTCATTGCTCACCGAAACATTGCAGAGCTGCTCACCATTGCTTGGCACTGGTGCATGATGCCAAACTCGGTGCAAATATAGAGGCCAAAAAGTGAAGGGATCCATTGCTTTTTCTTTGGTACTTGTGTGATTCTTTTTTTTAACCAGATTATTGGTGTTGAAATGGGGTAGATAGGAAAGTGGTATAATGGAGAGCAAGCAGAGGGAAGAACAAAAGGAAAGTAGTACAGGAATGTGCAGGATGGAGGTTGGAAATAACCCCAGCTATACATTTTCTCAATATGGTAAACTGAAAGTTGTGCAGAATATTAGCTGAATTTGGACTCTTACTTCCAGAAAGAGGGTTGACAGCAAGGTAATCATGTTGTATAGCCAGTTGGACCGACTCAAGTGTAGAGGATGCATGTGAAATTGGGGAGCTATGTTTGGGATGATTTCTTTTTTTTTTTATGAGACAGGTGACCATTTTTTATTTCAGTAAGAGAGGAATGCTAGGTAAGGGGTCTTGGTATTTCTAGGTCAGGTAAGTTGGGTAGGTGAGAAAGCAAATGCAAATAAACAAGACAAAACACAGGGACCATGATCTGGGTGAGGGAGTTGGACAACCCAGGCTCCTGCCCATCAAACATGGAGACAGTGAGAATCTAGTCCTCACCCACTGGACTGTCATCACTGCCCCTCTCACTTCACTGGTGGCTGGAGTGCTTGACATCTTCTCCTCCTATGTACCAGCCTTTCCATCTGGCATAGGGGTACACCAATGGTATGGTGCCCAACCCTACACACCAACCCTGGCATCTCCTGGTGGGTGATGAAATCCCCACCTCTGCCACTACTCCCAGAGGGTACCACAGCACCAGCTGCCAGAGCAGTACTATGTGAGGGTGCAGGGGCGGCAGAGACGGTGCTACCAGGTTGAGTCCTGATGTGTTGGCCATTGTTGTTGCAGCTTGGTAGAGTGGGAGCAGGTTGATCCACTGGGGCTTGAATTCCTTACTGTTTTGTAAAGCCTTTTAGTGATTTGTTACAGATGGATGGCATGAAGACATTTTGACAACACATAACAGAAAATAAAAAAAAGATAAGGGTTGGGTGAAAAAAAAGAGAGATTAAATTAGTACTATCGCATGTAAAATACAATGCATTGTCACAATTATACAACTATTTTATCTGAAGTATTACATTTAAGTATACAGCCTACAACTACACACAATAACTACAGATTACTGAAAGTAATCTTTGAAATAGGCATATATTGCACATATGCTTGGTCCCGTTATGCAGATTACAGTTAACAGCAGGGTATTTATGCCACTTCTATAGTTTAATTTATCCAAACATGAATAGTAAAGTGAAGTCTGAAGCGGTATTCTTTGGCTGCGAAAGCGCTCACACCCACATTACTTTTTTTTGGTTTTATATTTGACTTGTGTCATCGTTTGGTTCACTTTAATATTCATGTTTGGATTATACCTCTTTTTAGTCAGTGAACCTTTTATCCAGCCTGCTTTTGCTAGTGCTAGAGTTTAATTTATGTATATTAATGAAATGCAGTATTATATAGTTGTCACTCATGGTACTTGAACTCACAACCTCTGACTACAGTCTCATACTTGACTCCTAAAGCTGGTTTGTGATACAGACAAATACAGACATAGTTGCTTTTACAGTTAGGATCTACGTGCTCAATTTGCTGCAACTGTACAGAAAACCCAAAAATCTATCTAACTTTTAAAACTACAGAAATACTTCCCTTGTGCTCCATTCATACTGCTTTCTTCCCTCTGTCTCTCCATTCAATCAGTATAAGCCTGACTTTTAAACTCTATTTCAGCATTAAATGTAAAATGAACAGGAAAGAACAGAAGAGCATTATGCATACCAGTCTTGCTTATATTTAGCTTTCTATGTATTAAACATACTCTTTTATAAGCATACTTACAGAGCTGCAGGATGTCACCAGTTTGAAACCCAGTCAACCACTGGTTGACTGTATCTCTTTTGCACCTTTGTAGGTTATTAAAATGGTGTCTATACTATTCTACAGTGTATGTGGGATGCCAGTCGGACACAGTGTGAACCGAACTACTCCATGCCTCAGACTTGTACTGGGAGCCAAAATAGTCCGACTGCAGAAGCCTTTGGCTGTGGTGCTTTACCAGGAGTCCATTAAATATCCTGAAATCTTGAACACTGCACTTCTGTGCCCTGTACTGAGCACCTTCCCCTCTAATGCCAGACATGTCTAATATCAGACCTAGAGCAACGGCAACCAATGATTTCCTGCCAATCCTTGTTATCGTGTTTACTGGTAGTGGCCAGACCCAAGAAACAATAACAACCTCGTTTGCATGATGTTAAGCGGAGAGCAGCAATGCCAACTAGGGAGGAAGTAAATATTTTAAATGTGAAGGTTAATCAGACATAACCTTAGTTTGAGGTGTGTCTGCTGCTGTAGCTTGGAAATATATTTTGAAAATTGGAAGGTGAGTGTTAGGTGAGTTAAGTTTGCAGACATGGACAGGGGTCATAAACTACATTACCTGACACATTTGTTTGGCTTTATATACTGACAAAATTGATTTTTAAAGTGTGGGGTTCAAACCTAGGCATAAAGGGCAAAACATTTTCTTCCACAGCGGTGATTTTCTATCTTTGCCACAGAAGTGCTGCTCAGACATAGTCATGAATCATTCATAAACACAGCTGACAGTATGAGGTGTTACAAACGTATGGGTGTGATCTGACAAGGTTCCTATACACAGATCTAGTTGTGTATATGTTTTATTTAGTTGAGACGGCCATCCAAGTCCAGATAGCAGAATTATACTTTCAGAAATGTAGTAGACAGTATACTTTCAGTTGTTGTGTCTTTCGGCTTTTCCCGGTTAGGGATCGCCACAGCTTTCAGTAATACATCTTAAAACACAATAAGAATGTCTTATCCCTCATACATTTAATTCATATCAACTCCACTATCTAAAGTGCTATAAGTGAGATGAATGTAATGGGAAATGGAACAACAGTAAATCTGTCTGTAATGTCCTGTATTAGAACTCAGGACCATGTGTATGGCAGCCCTACACTTACACCTGTTGCCACAAGAATGTTGAAATAACATTTATATGTTTAAGTTCATTACTGTTAACTGGACTGTCAGAACAGTAGAAATTGATTGCATGCCCTGTACTAGAACCCAGGACCATCTGTATTCCAACCCTACACTTACATCTGCTGCTACAGCAGTACTTGCATGACAGTTGTATAATTTCCTACTCATTTTTAAGTTCTGTGTGTTAACTGCCATTTTCCTATGTGCACGATGCCCCACAGAATTAATTGAATGTATCAGTTTTTAGTTATTGCATCCTGTCTGCAGTAATTCGATGGCTGCAGGTGTTAAGGAACCTTGCTAACTGCCTCGCAACATCACTTAGAGGCATTGCACGATGGAAAGCAAAAAATTGCAACAATGTATCCTTTTTACCTTTATAGAATTATAGGATGATACTAGACTATTGGCCCGGAGGCCCTTATAAGCCTAGCCAAGAATTTTGCCCATGTTCCCTCAAAGTCCGCACCTGTTTCCCCTGTCCAGCAGGGACACAGATGGGATCCCAGATGTGTATTTTCCCATCCAGTCGTCCAAGTTCATCTTAAAGAGGGCTAGAGAGGTACTCTGCTTGACATGGAGAGGGAGTCTTTCAACCACAAATCTATCACGTCAACAAGTTCTATTAATGTCACAGACCAGGTTAAGGCCTTGTGTGCGGGTTGCACGAGTGGAGTTTGATTTATGGATATGCAGCAACTCCATCAAGGCTGGGTCCGAGATGGCCTTGTATGCCAGACACAGGTCACCTTTGAATGAGACTGAATAGAGGGTCAGGCCTTTTAGCCTATCTGTACAGGATAGGTGTTTGATACCCTGGATTTTCCTGGTCAGGAACCTCTGTGGTCTCTCTCTACACTATTACAGAGGCCATGTCTGCAGGTGTTCTAGTTCCTGTGTGGGCCACTAGTCTGGGTTTGCACACTGCTAAATATCGCTCAAATGAGATAAGCACAGCTAAACCTGACATTCATTGTGTTTCTTTATTTCCCTTGTTTGTGCTAAGCTGCTCACTGTGCAAACCCTGGCAAAAAATATATATAATTAAATCAAAAATAAAAAAAGGAAAAATAGTTGGAATGAAGAAAAGCAGTCCATGAAATAAACACTACAAAATGTTTAATACACATGAAATATTTTTGTATAGGTCTAAATTTTAACTCTCACTCCAATAAACCTTCAGAACACAGTGAAGGGTGTCTTATCCCAATTTGCCACACAAATACATTTGCCGGAGAAAACCAAAATCATTCTGCATACAGCCATCTGCAACAACATCCACAGTACTAACAAACTATATGATAGTTATTTGCAAATGACTTAACTTGGGATGTAGTGCACTGAGTGATCACTCAACCATTTATGACTATTGCTTGCAGAAATGCAGCTCTGTCTTATCTTTCTGTGTTTGCTGCTCATTCTTGTCTTTTTGGAGCAGTAATATGAGACTTGTAGTCTGTAAGGCATTCTATAACATTCTCCTTAAAATGTTCTGAGGATATTAAATGGCAATAATATACAGTTGTCAACAAATGAAGGTGAGGTTGTATGTTACTGAACAGAAACTGTGAATTGTGTGCTGGTTATTACATTCAAAACCTTGATAAAATTACTTCTACACTTGAAAGTCTAACTAGGATGATACAACTACTGCACATAGGGCAGTCTGCATTGCTGCAGGGTGCACTCCTTCTCCCAGCCAGTAATCTTTCACAGTTGCAATCCATTAGCAACAAACACTGAGGAAGTCCCTGCCCTATGTTTACATAAGCTACATGGAGTGAAGTATTTGGGATTCAGCAATTCTAATGAGTTCACACCTGATTTGCATCTTCACAGTGCTCACATCCCTGAATCTACACCATAAAAAAGCAATTGTGTAGCTAGGGAGCCTGCAGGTGAGGAGACTTGTTTATGTGGAGAACACAAAAATGAGGCTATTACTTTGGGATATATCTGGACAGAAGACTATGAGCCTTCAGAAGGTATGCTTGCATTTTTCAGCTATATACTTCATGTGCTGAAATGTCATTAAGAAAAATGTATTGATGATATATCGTCATTAGCAAATGCTGCTTTTATCTGTATGCATTACTTAGAAGTGTACTGATGGCATGGACATGATTGTCAGGGCATGTATAGGTTCATAGGTTGGTACTAGGCCCTAGGGCCTATGCAAGCCTAGCCATAACAATTCCCTGGATATTTCTTCCCACAATATTTACTTCTCCGGGCTCCTGTCTAGCAGGGCAACTGACATGATCCCCGGGGTGAATGTCTTATCTCCCATCCAATCATCAAGGTTCCTTTTGAAGAGGGCCAATGAGGCGCTCTGCTTGATATGTATGGGCAGTCTATTCCAGAGTATGGGGAGTCTCTGGGTCAGGAACCTATCCCTCCAGCATGTTTTGTTCATTGTGATGACATGGTTTAGATCCCTGGAGCGTGTGGCTCTGAGGGATTGGGATTTCTTTAAGTGGAGCATGTCCAACAGCTCAGGGTTTGACATGGCCTTGTATGTTAAGCAGAGATCGCCTCTGAGTAGACGATATGCCACAGAGTATAGCTGGAGTTTTTTTTTTAGACGGTCAGTATATGGCATCTGCTTTAGGCCTGTGATTCTTTTAGTGAGGTATTTCTGTGGCCTTTCCAGCTGTTGCAGATGTCTTGTGAGGTACATAACAAACGGGGCATTATACTCTATAATGGGTCTAATGTGGGATGAGTACAGTGGGACAATGCTCCTTTTTTCTGGATGAAAAGCTTTTAGTGATGAGGTGTGCCACATAGAAGGATTTCCTGACTGTTGTGGCGATGTGGTTATCGAAAGTGAGACCACTGTCCACCTGTGTCCCTAAGTCTCTCATCACACTTTCGATGTTTAGTGTCCTGCCACCTATGTGGTAATTCATGGGTACATGTTTTTTTCCAAAGGGGATAACTATACATTTCTTGGCATTAAGCTTGAGCCCATGGCTCTGGTACCAGGCATCTGTTTCTGTAAGGCCCTTTTGTAGAATATCCACATCGTTTGGGGATTCAGTAATGGCTTCCAGTTTGCAGTCATCTGCAAACTTTGTTAGCCAGAGTCCCTTAGTGTTGGCCTGTACTTCAGAGAAGTACATGCCAAACAAGAGTGGCCCCACAACTGTACCCTGAGGTACTCCACTTGTCTGGAGCTGGATTTGGAGTCGGCTACTTTTACAGTCTAGGTTCTGTCAGTAAGCCAGTTGGCAACCCATCGAGTGACATAGGGATTTATGCCCAGCTTAGTAAGTTTATCTATGATTCCAGTGTGGGGGATGGTGTCGAAGGCCTTAGGGGTTGTTGGGTGGCACACTGGTGTTGTGAGCTATGTGTCACTTTGGTTGTGACTGGTGTTTGTTTGCATTTCGGCTTCGGAGGTCCTTGTTGCTTGGGCAGTTTAATGTTAAGGGCCTCCGCATATGAGGGTTTAGTGTTGCTATGTGTGGGTGTTGATGGTGTGGGTTTTGAAGGGCTATGAGTTGCTTGATAGGTAGGTACTAGGCTATCTGCCCAAGGGCAATTACAAGCCTAGCCAGAGTGTGTCGGCTTTCACCACCCCATTGATTAACTGAGCCTCTGTCAAGCAGAGCCAATGAAGTGATCCCAGGGGTGTATTTTCTGTTACCCATCCACTCGTCAAGGCTTCTCTTGAAGAGTGTTAGTGAGTGGCTCTGCCTAATGTAGTTAGGAATTTTGTTCCAAAGAATGGGGAGTCTCTGACAGGAATCTATCCCTCCAGCATGTTCTATTTATTGTTGTGGCGAGGTTTAGCTCACTAGAGCACGTAGCGTGCAGTGACTTGGATTTCTTTAGGTGGAGCATGTCTATCAGTTCTGAGTTGGACATGGCTTTGTAAGTCAGGCAGAGATCACCTCTGAGTAAGCGATATGCCACTGAGTACAGCCAGAGTTTTTTCAGTCGGGCTGCATAGGACATATGTTTGAGGCCAGTAATCCTCTTTTTGAGGTGCTTTTGTGGTCTTTCAAGCTGTTGGAAGTGTCTTGTGAGGTACATCCCAAATGGGGCATTGTACTCTATGACGGGTCTGATGAGTGATGAGTAGAGGGGCACTATAACCTCTTTATTTCTAGATGCGAACCCCTTAGTAATTAGATGGGCCACATAGAAGGATTTCCTAACTACTTTATCAAAGGAGAGATTACTATCTACCTGGGTCCCCAGATCTCTTATTACCTCTTCTGTATTAAGGGGGCTGCCGCCTATGTGGTAATTTGTGGGTGTTTTGTTTTTCCCAAACGGGATGACTATGCATTTTTGGCATTTAGCTTGAGGCCATGACTTTGACACTAGGTGTCTGTCTCAGTAAGACCTTTTTGAAGGATGTCTATGTTAGCCGGAAAGTCAATTATGGCTCCCAGTTTGCAGTCATCGGTGAACTTGGTTAGCCATAGTCGTCCTGTGTTTGCCTTTACATCTGAGAAATATATGCTGAACAGTAGGGGTCCCAGAACCAAACCTTGCGGGACACCACTTGTGACTGGTTTAGAGTCGGACCTGTGAGTTCTGTCTGTAAGCTAGTTGGCAACCCATCATGTGATGTAGGGGGTTTATGTTCAGGCTGGTGAGTTTTTCTATAATACCGGAGTGAGGAATGGTGTCGAATGCCTTGGCAAGATTAAGGTAGGCTGTGTGAACCACCTTTCCCTCGTCTATGGTCTTGGTGACTGTCTCGAAGAAGTCAACCAGGTTTAGTAGGCATGATCTGCCCTTAACAAAGCCGAACTGGGTCAGGTCAGTTGTTTGGAGGTTCCCAATGTCTTTGTTAATGAGTTCCATAATGATGCACTCCATAGCCTTGCAGACCAGGCTATTCAGGCTTATGGGGCGATAGTTACCAGGGTCAGTTGTGGCCCCTCCACAGGTAGACATAATTGGTAATAGCTTAAAATAGAATCTTCTGTGTTAAATTTGTAGTCATGTTTCAGAGACAATTCATCTGATAGCACTTTCAGTATTTCACTGATGGTTTGTTAGCAAAATGTGTCCTTTACCCATTATTTTGGGGGTGGGGGGGCAAAGTTGCATTTCCGTTTTGGCAGAAACAAGGGTATGTTGCTATTGTTACTGTCCTTGTTTTGCATCTAGCCTTGCTTCAGCTGTGAATGTAATATGTTACAACCACACAATTTCTGTTTTTTTTTTTTAATATTCTTGACTATTTTATGTTTCTGCAGTGAGTAATAGTGAAATGCTACCTTAATGTTTTATCTGGAAACATAACATTTTCATTTATGTGATACTTATGTGTATTATTCTTCTGTTGTGTTTTATGTCATGTAGGACTGTGGCACCCAGGAATGTCAGTACCAAAACCCCTCCCTTCAGTGCCCCTGAGAATCAGGTCATTGTGGAAGCTTTTCGGCGACATGGTGCCTTTGTGCTTGACAGGAGATGTGGAGATATGTCAGGCAGAATACAAATTTGGCAGCAGATAATTGTTGATGTGAATGCAGTAGTTGGGCACAGCAGGACATGTGATCAGGGTGCACCACAGGGCCACTGACATGATCTCTTCTGCACAGAGGAAAGCAGCTGCAGTGGCCCCTGATCGGGTGGGTACCAGGGGGTGTCTGCACATAGCCAACACTAACAGCAAATGAAGTTTCTGTCCAATGTCAGAGATCCAGGGAGCTCCCAGGAAAGTGCAGAACAGCATGTCACTGACATTGGTGCTTCTGTTTCAAAGAAGCAAGTATGTCCCAGGAGCACCTTCCAGGTAGGCTAATGTATCTTAATTGTTAAATACTCTAGTATAGTAAAATATTGATAGTAATACATTATTTCTATGTAACAATACATTTTTTTTTGTGGGGGGGGGACTTGTAGATTGCTATAGTAAACAACACATTCTAATTGATTACACATCAGCTTAGGTTGGACTTGTCATCCAAGTTTTTGTTAAAAGTATGGTTAATAGACATATAAAGGGCAAAACGTTTTAACCCGCTTTGTTACTCTTAATTTTGATTAAGTTGTCCTTAACTTCTTCCAGGACCATCTTCCATGGGTACCATAGCATCAACTACAGGTGGTAAGCCAGATATTTTCTGACAGTGGTGATGAGCAGTTCTGAGAAATATATAAATGTGTCCATATTTGTGATGTGGATGTCAGGACTGTTGTGCGTATTGCTGTACTGTCTGTAGTAGTGGTACCATTGTTTAACATACATTTGACTATAGTAGTGTAGCTATTCATTTTTTCCTGTGTTTGTTGCTTATATCACATGGAAGTGTAGGATGCTTACCACCTGATTTCAGAGTATCAGCAGACTCTGATGATGATGGTGGCCAAACAGAGGCACTGTTGGTGGGTGCAGAAGTTGAATCTTACACTGAGGTTGACATTCAGCCATCCCCTTTAAATCCACTGGACACAGCCATTATGCCTACGCCAACCCATTCCAATGAGCTTTCAGATATTGGACAGGTGGAAGGTAAGAAACTGTATCAGGGAAGTGTGGTTACTGTGGCTTCAGTGCCTGTTGACTCTGGCCATAGCCAAAGTGTGGGTGAGGTGCCATGCCGGACGGTTGTTAGGGGTGCTCAGAGGAGGCCTGCTGTTCATCCTCCACCTGATCCCGGTGTGTCTTCCCGTGCCACTCGATGTATATTTAGGGCCATCATGGAGGCACAGGCACATTCCTATAGGTTGTCTGGAGAAATGCTTAGGGGTGTAGATGTGGTACAGGCTGACATGCATGACTTCCTCTGCCATATTACCGATTCAATGGATCAGATGAATGACACATTAGAACAGGAGGTTTCTGTGATGGAACGTCTGCTGGGAGGGTGATGGCATCCTTGTGGCCATAGGTCAGCCACATCATCTGCTGTTAGCTGATGTGGCCAGGCACAATCACGCTTCCAAACTCAGACATGTCAGGCCATGGGGTGGTGGCCCTGCTCATCCTTGTGAGGGAAGTTCATCCAGGAGACATTAGTCATGGTCAGTTAGTAGCTATGCATCTGAGCCAGTTCTCATGGTCAGGTACAACAATGATGTACTGCCACCTCTACCATGCATGGCTCACACCTGTCAGACATGCCAAGACGTAGAGCTAGCATAGAGCTTGGCTGTGTTCTCACAGACACTCACACACCAATTTCACCTGGAGGACCCATACAGACACACACATACAACAGTTACATGGTTCAAACGTGAAGCGTAAAGCCCATTATGTCTCACTAGCAGTTTATTTTTTCCGAATGTCTGTCTGCTTCTCTTTCTTATTTGTACACAGTCACTAACCTTTTGTGTCAGCCTAGGCTACCCATCCCCCACACAACACCCTGTGCAAGTGATAACTGTGCCATATCCCTCTCTTCTGTCTTTTGGATTCAGGATACTTAACATTTGTGTCTGATGCTCAGGGTGCATAGCTGACTTAGTGCTTAGTATATCTGCATTTGTGATGTTGATTTGCTAATTGTACCTTTGACATATTTTGGTCTTAGAAAATTAGACAGTTGATAGAATCAAATTTTTTTTGCACCAGTATTGTTAATGATCTTGTGAAGGTTGTGAAGTCTGAAACTGAAATGTGTCTCATTACTTTCTAACTTTTCTCTTTAATAATTTTCCAGTACAAAAGTATGGTGCTAAACTGAGGACTTTTGGTGACCATCAGTACTTTTGAGAGGTATAACTGTGTGAATCTTTGATGTCTGAGGCCTACTAATTGATAATGGACACATATAAGTCACTGCTGTCACATGTTCATTTTTGTACAAATCACCCACCTTTTACTTGCTTACATTACCAAGTAACAACATGCAAGGATATACCATTCGCTTATATTATTAAACAATACACTCCAGGTTCTGCACAGTTGCAACAGTTTTAGTTCAGGGCTGACTGTGTTTGATGTGAGGAGTACACAACTGTTACATGGGTAGGTAAAAGTTTGAGCATTGCTTGGCATCAGTGTGACTATATGCATGTGTGTAGGAGGAAGGTTTTAGCCCCTTAGGTAGTGAGTGAATGTGCTATGCATTGCCTCTTAGCCAATGTGAGGGTATATTGAGCACCTCTATATCTCCCCTGCACCCACAGCAGCTGCTGGACCTCCCTCTAACTCCTCAATTGCTTGTTGCTGTGGTGACCTTGCCATTGGTGGTGGGATGTGTGCCCCTTCCCCTTGTTGATCCTGTTTTCTCAGGATAATGTTAATGTAGCATGGCACAGATGGTGAATATTTCAGTACATGTACATGGATTATACTGTAGGGTTTCCCCAGATGGTATCTAGGCACCAGAACCACACCTTCAGTAGCCCAAACACATGCTCTGATATTTCTGATTTGAGCGTGTACCTCATTTTGGCATTCTTCACTGGGTGTGTGTGCATTTCCAATGGGTGTCAACAGCCATAGTTCCAGTGCATAACCTGCAACCCCCAGTAAATGACCCTGTGGGATATCCTCCCTAGTGAGCATCTGATATAGTTGGGAGGTATGCCATGTACGAGAGTCATGGCAACTGCCTTGGTTGCCAGCATGCACTTTCAAGATAATTCCCTTGGAATTACACAAGACTTGACAGTTAATAGAGACTATTTATGTAGAGCCTTCCCTGTTCCCCAGGTGGTGCCTCAATTTCTATATTTTTATTTATTTATTTTACATGTGTTTACTGGGAAAGTCCAGCTGGACAACTTGTCCTTTTCCAGCGGAGGCCTGAGAAGAAAATTTCCATGTTAACAAAAAAATATATATGCATTGTGCACTATTTTTTGTTATTTTGGTTTATATAATTTACAATATAATAATACTGAATGTATACAGAGATATAGAATAGTGAGTACAAGAGTTGCACAATCTATGGCACCCAGTACTTCAGGGTAGTGTGCTACAGTGTAGAACTCCTGAATATTTGTAGCCCTGTCCTCAGAAGAATGGGGAAAATATATGTGGTCACTGACATGTTGTAGCATAGCATTCAAGAATTGATGGGGGAGGATCTTGGATGATGAGGCCTGTGACACCCACCAGCATGACCATGTTGGTCTATGAAAGGTTCCTGTAGCTAA
Organism: Protopterus annectens; assembly: GCF_019279795.1. Lineage (NCBI taxonomy): Eukaryota > Metazoa > Chordata > Ceratodontiformes > Protopteridae > Protopterus > Protopterus annectens. Next base: position 587,987,973 of record NC_056731.1, read on the forward strand.
AATTCTAAGTGCTAGACATACGTTTTTCTCCACACTTATGGGTTCCCCACAATTTGCCCTGGGTCTGAGTTGAGGATGAAAGAGGTTGCAGAACTGTAGTTTGTCTCTGTTTGTCCTGTAGTGCTCTACAATTTCCATGTCATGCAGATTGTTACAAGTTAAATGGGGTCTGAAAACTCTTCTCCTTCTAGGCCATGGTCTATTAGCAGCAGCAGCACCGCCAGCATAAACTTAAGTCTGTTGCACATACTGTACACATGAATTAAAGCAACAGCAGCCGTAATATTTTTTCAATGTCGACTCCTTTCTCTGGCTGTATTCCAATAGGTTTTGGAATTCACAGGGAAAATCAGAACTGAGTCTACACGGTTGCTTAATAGCTTGTTGAATAGCTCCTCCATCTTGGATTGGTTGATTAACATGCAGTTCAGCTGCTTATGCTGTAATTTGCATGCTACAATGTTTACCTTGTTTGCATGTTTCCGCACACCATGTAGAGCTGCTTACTGAATACAGAACAGTGTGCTACCATGTGCAGTCCGTGACACACACACACTATGTAAATGGGCCATGTAGGCTTTATTGAATCTGGCCAAATGATTTGTCTAATTAAATGTAAGCCCTCTATTTGCAATTTTTTTTAAATATCAGCTGTGGCAAATGAATAGAGAATGTGTTGTATTGCTTTTTGAAATTAGGTTATATATTGTCTGCAAAATCATCCCTGGAGTATACATTGCTTGACAATAACTTCAGTTTTGTGGCAGTGAGGGATAAAGACAAAAGTTTGGCCCAGATGTCCTGAGTTAGAGTAACACCCTCTTGAAGGGAAGGAGAGGGTTTTTCTCATTAACTGTCTAACATCTTCCAGGCAGAGTCCTGCCTAATGATAAAATTCACTGATAGTGGTGGTGATAAAATGGTGATATGCTTTGTTGGTGCATATGTGAGAAGATATGTGTGTATGGAAAATGCACAGCATGCCCCTTTGTTGACATGGGTGCTCACATCAGTCACATGGAGGGAGGTTTTGACCTATGTCCTGAAAGATATGGATTTCAGTAGAGGGGGCTATGCTTTCATTTTCTCTAATCTAGTTCTCATCATCAAACAAATGGTACTGATCTTGTGAGGATAAAACCATTACCTCACGCTGTTATGACAAAACCACTGTTTTCTGGCAGCATGTGGATGGGTGGACATAAGCAGTGGGTGCCAACCCCTGCAAGACTGGATGAGCACAATCAAGTCCACGTGCCTGTGATGCGGGCCCTGTACATTGAGAAAAAATGGTTTCAAGATTTGGGGAAAGATAGTAGATGTCTGGGTGGGGGTGGATGTTCAAAAAGCTGTGCTTTCAGTTTGCGCTGCTAGCATACATGGTCATTTTTCCTCTAGAAGTAAACGTGCACATTCATGCAGGCACACTGATAGTGTGTCACGGCAACAAGAATTAATCACTGATCGGTACTTGTCACATCCCGAACTAGTCTTTACTAAAGACCATTCAAAAATTGCACAATTGTTCTAAAACTGGCACAAAATATCAGCTAACTTTTCAGAAAAACTGATATGCAGTAGTTTTTAAAGTACATTGAAGATAATGAATCATTGTAGCACAATGTGTACTTCTCTTTAATTTCCTGACCACTTGGTTTTCCAAAATGTGTACCTCTCTTTAATTTCTTGATGAGCTATATGTCTTGGAATTTTATACAAACTTTCCTGTATTCTTACCAGCCCCAGCTCAATCACTCTTCTGGCCCCTCAGGATTGAAAGAATCTTTTGACATCAGTGTATTCTCTGTCTCACCCCCGACCCCACTTACCTACAGCATTTTACCTCTTTGTTCTGCTTTCTGCTTAGGAAAGCCTCCCCTTTAATGAAAGGGAAGTTCCCTTTCTTCTTGAATCCTGAGAGCTCACTCTGTCTCTACATCCTTGCTGTTGTGTAGTTTGCAGATTTCAGTGGCAGAAGTCATACAGCTATCTGTTTACACAAAAACACACACACATATAGACATATGCATATATCCAGTGCTATTTAGTTTTATGTGATGCCTGTAGTCACCCGAAGAACAGCTGTCACCATCCACAGACAGACACCCCCCCCCCCCCCAAAGATCCACTTATGGACAATCAAATGTTGCCACTGACAATACTGCATGTCTTTAGGATGTGAGAAGAACTCTGAATCCCTGGAAAAAAAAAGAGAAATACAGGGAAGACATGACGGTTTTCTGCATTCCAACTCCCGCACAACTAACTTGCACACAAGCCATGTTCACCATATTGATTGTAAACATATATATATATATATATATATATATATATATATATATATATATATATATATACACACACACAGAGTGAGAGAGAGAGAGAAAGAGAGATCTAGTGCTCTGTGTAGAATGGATGAAATACTCAGAGGACGAACCTGGGAGCAAGCCCCCACACTCCCTGCTAATTATACATACTACCTTTGAGGTAGCAGTACCTGGAGAAAGGGGATAATTCCCTGCCCCAGTGATGGTCAGTCTCACAAACCTATCAGCCAGCTGTTTGTGTCAACTAAAGATTCTTGTCAAAGCATATACACATATCTGTATAAATGGACTTCTTTAAAATTCATGCACGTATTTCTGCATCTTTATTGAATTGTTATTTTCTATTTTGTTGCAGTTGTGTTTTTTATCATTTATATTCACAAATGCCTACATTCAGGAATTTAAGCTCCGTGATCATTTCCTGTCTAGTCAAAAATATAAGCAGTTCTTTTTATTATTATTTCAGGTGCAGCATGTGACTCAAGCTGCTATAATAACTCATGTTGGGGTCCTGGCCCAGAGAACTGTCAGAAATGTAAGTAAAAAAGTACAGCTGGAAACTGTTTTTTCTGTTGGTCTGCCTTTCTTTCACCTTTAGTTTTTTATCACTAAATGGCTTGAGATTCTCTGTATTTGTACTGTAAAAATGTTAATTCATGGGACCCTGGATATATAGCAAGGATCATAAAAAAAGCATGCTAAAAAATAACTGTTTATGTGAAATTCCCCACATAGCTGTAATGGCAAGAAGTGTGTGTTCAAGCAGGAATTACAGGACGTAATAGATAAAGATCAAAATGAGTAGGTGTTAATGGGGCCCTGAATGCTGATAGTGGGGCAGGCAGAACAAGATATGAGGATTGCCTTGGTCCACATGGGTGGAACAATATGAATAAGAAAGGGAAGGCTGTTCTAGACCTCTATCTGGCAGCTGGCTTTATTGTGGTCAACACATGGTTCATCAAAATAGAGTCATAAGATCACATGCAAGAGTGGTCAACGTACAACTCAGAAAGGCTTCATCTTAGTAAGGAAAGGGCAGTGTGGTAGAATCAGATATGCAAAGCCATACCTAGTGAAACTTTTATCCCCATTTAGGCTGTGTTTTAGTGGCTCAAAGTCCCAGAAGCATTGGTAGAATTAGTGTGAGTTCATATGCAATCACCTAAGAGCATAAATAAATAGTGTTAAGCTGCATAAAGGGCTCCCATTGGGAGTGCATGTGCATATAGGTTCAACTCTGAGCTCACTGCTGTCCATATTAGTGATGGTGTATATTAACAGACAGGTCAGATGGGATAAATAAACCAAGCTTCTGTATCTAGACGTACCTCTACAAACATACTCTAAACAGGAGCTTCAGCAAATGATAGGGGACTGAAATGCAAAAATGAAGGCACACAAAATGAAGCTGAGTACAGATAAGACAGTTACAATATCAGCAAATTATGCAATTAGAAGAAGCTGGAAATTGAGACAGAATGAAAAATAGTGGAACAGGTTAATAGCTTCAAGTATCGAAGAGGAGTGGTTAAGGAGAAGGGAAGTCTGAATGAGGAAGTGCAACTAGAATCAGAGGAGCTTCAGTCAAATGGCATGGTGTGTCAAGGTCAGTGTGTGACAGAAGAATGCCAAAGATGATGAAAAGTAAGGTGCACAAAGTAGTAGTCCATATGCAACAGAGTGCCAAAGAAGATGAATATTATGACTGAGAAAATAGTGCTGCAATCTGCATGGCACAGAGACCTAGATAGTGAAAACAGAGCAACTGAAGAAGCTTGAGGTGATGGAGATGGAGTGCCTGAGATGGGTGGTAGGGTGGGAGAGATGAACACACAGGGATGAAAGAGCAGAAGCCAAAGTTTACCCCTGTTGCACAGAAGGTCATTGTGAGCCCATTAGGGTGGTTAAGACACATTTCCAAGGAAAGGAGAACATGATTTAAGGAAGATGATTTTGGAGAGACAGAAAGAAGCTAAAAGGAAATTAAGTCCAGCCAAGAGATGGATGGATTGCATGCATGAGAGTAGACTTTTGACAGTCAAGCATTACTGTTGAGGAAGTTAGAAGAAAGATATCAGACCATGTGAGGTACCATTGACTCAACAACCTGACCCTATGTGTATAAAAAAAGACAAAAAAATGATGGAAAAAGGAGTTGATGATGATGATGGCATTCATCTGTTGTGCATCATGTTTGTTTATTGCACAGTTTCCTTCAGATTACTAAGCTAATGTGGGCCTCTTGCTATTTACACAATATAGTGCCTCCGCACAGCCACAATGGTGTTAAAAAGATTAACATGATTAGTAAAGCATATAGTTTTCATAAGTCCTTTATATGCAAAGGCTTACATTTTTTACTAATTCTGAATGTGGCGTAATTGTGGGTGTTTTGCCAGGTACAGACGTGTAGTGGGATGAAAGTGCTCATTCTCCAATGGTCATGGATTGATGTGGTAAAAATAGCATGAAGAAGCAAGTACTACAATTACATACTCAAATTGTTTAAGTTTTAAGAGATGCCTTTGGACTTTTTTACATTTAATACATGTTAAAAGTATAATATATGCTTAGCCAGACAAGTCTGAGTTTAAAGACGAATCCTTTAAAGGGCTGACACACAATTCTAAGGCACCAGAACATGTTGACTATTGTAGTTAGTAGAATATGAGTGTGTGTGTGCATGCATATGTGTAGCTTCCCATGGAAGGAGTCTGAAATGACAAGGTAAAACATGACATGGAATTTTGGAAACATGGTTGTTCATATACCTGTGATTATAATATGTTTTTTTAAGTATACGGTATGCTGTAATATTTCATAGTATAATATCCTCTCTGGTTATTGTCTTGCAGTGACAAAACTGATCTGTGCTCAGCAGTGTTCTGGCCGCTGCAGGGGACGGGAGCCCAACGACTGCTGCCACGTTCAGTGTGCTGCTGGATGTCGAGGACCACGAGAGCACGATTGCCTGGTATGCAGCAGTCTCATTTGTTTCATAAGCTAGTACCTTTTTGTAAGGGAATCAAAGTCAGGTCATTAACTTTAATTTTTTCTAATGATCTGGTATATTACATTTGCATTTTTGAGGAAAAATAGTTAATTGCTGTATTTGGAAATCACATGCTATGTATTCTCTTTCATATGAAATGTATTGAAAAATATTTCTCTTAGTTCTGTGGGTGTGTAAATGTAAATGCAGCTATAGATTTAAAAATCTAGTTCCCATTTCATCAGTGTAGTTTAAGATTTTGTTTGTAAATGCAGTGAGTTTGTAATAGTATGACAAAGTATGAGAATCACTAATTTGGAATACTTGGGCACGTATTACTCCCATAGCAGCAAAGAGTATCATTCTAGCAGTATATTAAAATGTTAGTGCCTGTTTTACCATGATCTACACAGATGGTCATCTATGAAGTTTTTATTTATTTCTGGGTTTTCTGTTTTACATCACTCCTTCTTGTCAGTATACTCTTATGTAACGTTTAAAATTACATGTACCAAATGTATCCAGTTTGTACATCTTATAACAAAATGTATGCCCTTAAGCAGTGGTGTGGATTTACTTATTACCAAACAATACAGCACTACTATTCTAGATGTAGTCTGCTATAGAAAGAGACATATAAGCTCCAAAGCATTGACACTTGGGTACCTTCTTCATTTGTACTTTTGATCTTACATCTTAAATTTCTGCGATTACAGCCTGCTTAGTGTACGACTTCAGAATACTAAAATAATGCTTAACTTTACGCATGCAGTACGTTTGTCAAAATTATATCACCCTGTCATAAATTACTCTAGTTACTAAACTTAGATCAGGTCCCATCACTATTTAAGCCTACTACTAAAAGTCCTGATTAGCTCATAGGTATATTTATAATGGGGCTACCTAAGTGTCCCAACTTACAGAAAATGTTGATCTTTGACTTACTGTTCTAATATTTTTATTTTAATTCTCCAGCTATAATTTTAAATTGTTACCATTTACTTTGTGATTTAACTCCTGTGGTAAATGTAAAATGTAATACATTTAAATTTAAATTCGGTATGCCTTATTTAATTTAACAAAAATGTATTCAGTTTCAACTACTGTCTTATACACTGTTTTCCAAAGTTTATACCCTAGTTTAAAAACAAAACTGAACACTCAGCGACTGGAGAGAAACTAAAAATGACCACACAGCCAAATGAATTTTAGCGCTTTCTTCCACTCTTTATTTTTATCGTGAACTTCTTCAGAAAACCAGGAAGCCTCCCAACCTCCTGGTTTTATACTCACAAACAGGAAATGATGTTGCTTTGCTTTTACAATGATGATCAACATTAAAATATATATACTGTTCAATACATGTCCAAAAGAAATATCATAATATTTTATGTAAAACATTACTAAATAAAAATAAAAATATGTGTATATGTATATATATTCATATACACTCCGTATGAAATATAACATTATTCTACAAATTTAGAAATATTTGAACATTATCTGGTGTACAAAAATGAATAACTATGATAATTGAATAAAATCATTAATTGTACAATTTAAAAATATTATTGAACTAAATGTAATTGAAAAGGTGTGCATAATGGTGTGCTGGATTTCAGCTTATCTCTCTATATTCCCCCCACCCCACACACACTCCCGCACACACCATTATAATAATAATGTTATATTTCATACGGAGTGTATATGAATATATATACATATACACATATTTTTATTTTTATTTTTATTTTTATTTAGTAATGTTTTACATAAAATATTATGATATTTCTTTTGGACATGTATTGAACAGTATATATATTTAAATGTTGATCATCATTGTAAAAGCAAAGCAACATCATTTCCTGTTTGTGAGTATAAAACCAGGAGGTTGGGAGGCTTCCTGGTTTTCTGAAGAAGTTCACGATAAAAATAAAGAGTGGAAGAAAGCGCTAAAATTCATTTGGCTGTGTGGTCATTTTCAGTTTCTCTCCAGTCGCTGAGTGTTCAGTTTTGTTTATACCCTAGTTGTTTAAGTTTTGTTCCAAAATACATGAAACATCATTATGGTCCTGCATGCTAAGCACTTGGAAAGATTAGACGTGTGCAGTGAGTGTTAGAGCATATAAAAAGAAAAAAAAAAATCCCCTCCTGATGCCTACATAAATAATGGTTCCTCTCAGGCAACTTACAACATCTGGTGATAAGTGGAATAAATAGGAAGGGTTGGGAGGGTGGGCTGATGATTGCCAGGCAGCAGGAGCAAGTATAGCAAAAAATACACTGAATGCAGTTCAGGCTGATATAACATGACTCCTCGAAATTGATCTAAATTTAAACCTTGACATTTTCCACTACAATAATGCTTTGTTTGAGAAAACACTTTTAAAATGTTGCTCTTCAACTTTACACTGGTTAAACTTACTTTCATTAAATTATGTACATTTTAATTATTTCTCTAAATTGATTTTGAAATATTTCAGAGGATGTAAATTATTACCTACAATTAAAAAAGCAGCTGGCAAACTAGAGCTGCACATGCAAACTCATATTTTAGTTCATAAATTCTTAGATATAGCCAATAAGTAACTGATCTGTCTGTTAATTGTATACTAAGATATTAAGTTTTAATTTTCAGAATGATGCAGTTGTAATACTCTGGTTTTATTCACATGATTATCTTGATAAATATAAAAATTGTATCGCGAGTTGCAGTTTTCATTTTATTCTCTTTGGAAATTTTATACACTGTTTGATATTTATTGTATTTGTTTATTTTATTTTACATTGGTTTACCCGGTGATGTTCAGCTGGGCTGGGGTCCCATTTTAAGCAGAGATCCGGGGAGAAATGCTCAACATTGTTCACATGATTAAGAACTCAAATATAGTTAGCATCTAAGAATTGCCAAATAACAAAGTTAGATGAAGTAGCAGGGAAGATAAAACATTATAGATTTATATTTAATGAATTTAGGTTATAGTTTCATAATTCATTATGTGGTGGGAGCATGGTAGTAGGAGATGCTGGATAGGTTGAAGACTGAGAAGCATAACTTAGTGAAATAAGAAGTGGGAGAGAGAAGCTGATGAAGTGTTGGGAGAAAGGGGCAAGATCCATTTAGTATCTTTATTTGTACAAATTTAGGATGTTTTCAATATATTTTGTGAGAGTGTCCTGTGATGGAAGCTACAGCTGGACGAAAATATGGGGGTTATTTAGGTGATATAATTAGCCATGCGATGAGCAGGATCATAGCCAGTGATTGGCAAGGTGTTCTGTCAGAAGGAGCTTGAATTTGTGAGTCTTTGAGGTGTTCAGGATGTGCTGGAGTAGTGAGTTCCAGGTATTGGACACTTTGTTAGAGAATTAGGGAGTCCCCAAAGGAGTTATTGGATTTTGTGACTTTTAGTAGAAGTTTATTACAGGACCTTGGGTATCTGCAATTTCAGTTGGCTTGAACTAGGTCTTTGAGAGCAGAGCAGGGCAGATTTAGGCTTGAAAGATGATGGAGTGGGTGATGGTTAGTTGGTGCAGGGATAGAATGGTTAATTAGTATGGTCCAATTGAATTTCTGAAGTATGGCGCAATGTGGTTGATTTGTAGCGAACTTGGCTATTTTATTGTAGCAGGTCTCTAATTCATTCAGGTCTGTTTTTTGTAGGTTGGCAAAGATGAGAGCAGAGTATAGTAGGGTGGATAGCAGATGTATTCTGTCTGTGACTAGTCTAGTGTTTTTGTTAAGTTATGGTTTAGCTCTGTAGAGCGAAACAAGGTTGATAAAACTTTTTTGATGGCGAGTGCTATGTGGTTATCAAATTTTAAGCAGGTGTCAATTGTGACCCCTAGTAGTTTTGTTTGATCTACAGGTTCAATTTTATGTTTGATGAGTATAAAATGTGGGGGGTAGGTTATCTTTTGGTTTGATGTTGGAGAAAACTATTAGTTTTGTTTTATTTGGGTTGCGTATTAGTCGGTGGTGAGTACAATAGTTTGTCATGGAGTGATTTTTTTTCTTGGAGTCCAGGAAGGGTGGGAGCATGGCATGGCAGATGAGAGAGGAATCATCAATAAATTGTACGATGGAGGCTAATTGAGGTCCAAGGATAGAACCTTGAGGAACACCGATAGAGATAGGTAGGAAAGGGAGAGATTGTTATCCCACTTGACTGACTGTTGTCTGTCAGATAGAGAGGACTGGATGAGGTTGAGGGATGAAAGTTTGTTGAGTAGTTTTTTGTGAGATACTGTATCAAAGGCTTTTGACATGTGAAGGAAAATGGATGAGATGAGTTGGCCCTGATTTATGAGGATGCTTACAGTATTAGTGAAACTTATTAGTGCTGTAGTGGTGCTGTGCTGTGTCTGAACCCGTACTGGGGATTGGATAAGAGGCTATTGTTAAGTAAATAGTGAAGGAGTTTGTAAATGGATTTTGGCTAGGGGAAGAAGGATAGTGATGTGTCTATAGTTTGAGAAGTCTGTAGATGGTCCACCTTTATGTAGCTGATAATATGGGGATATGTTCCAGACCTTGGGTATGTATTGTTTGGAAATACAGCGGTTGAGTAACATTGAGATAGGATAAGAGATGGAACTGGCAGCAAGTTTCAGAAATTTCTTTGGGAGAAGATCAGCTGCAAGAGTTGAAGGTTTAAGTTTAAGCAGAAGTTTTTTTTTATGTAACAAGTTTCTATGGAATTGATGACAAATGAGGTGAGATTGGATCCTGGAGTGTTTGGGACTTTTAGGGATGTAATGGTATTATTGTTGATGAAGGATGTTGTGGGTTTGAGGAAATGTGTGTTGAATTGGGCTGCTATGCTATCAGTAGTATTGGAGGTAGTGGGTGGTGGAGTAGTGGATTTCCCTGGATTCAGGAGTTGTTTAACATATAACCAAAATTTTGTGAGTTGTCCTGGTGTTTTTGTTGGTTGGTCTGACTTTTTGTTGTTTTTAATTAGCTTTTTGGCTAGATTACGTAATTGCTGATAAGAAATAAGGTTTTCATTGTTTTTAGATGCTTGGTATATTGACCAAGCTCTGTCCCTTTGCTTGAGTAATAGTTTGGTGTCTTTTGTAAGCCATGGTAATTGTTTAGATTTGACATGTATTTTTCGTGAGGACGCTTGGTTATTTAATATTTTGAGGAATGTGTTGAAGTGTTGTATTGCGCGGTATAACTGTAAGTATTTTAATGGAAACACATTGCTGAAGTAGTGTGTTGAATATAGGTTCATAGGTTCATAAGTTCATACTAGGCTATCTGCCCTGGGGCAATTATAAGCCTAGCCCAATTCTGTATGGCTTACGCCACCCCTTGATTTGAGTATACTGTGCCCTTTTTAAGGTTTAGTTTTTACTGTGCCTCTGTCTAATAGTGACATGGGAGTAATCCCTGGGACAAACCTACGATCCCCCATCCACCTATTGAGATCTTCTTGAAGAGATTCAGTGAGGTGCTCTGCCTCACATGAACTGGAATTGTATTCCAGAGTGAAGGGAGCCCCTGGGTTATGAACCTGTCCCTCCAGCAAGTTCTATTTATTTCTGTGCTGAGGTTCAAGTCCCTCGAGCGTGTGGCTCTAAGGGATTTAGATTTACTGAGGTGGAGCATGTCCATTAATTCTGGATTTGACATAGCTTTGTATGTCAGGCATAGATCGCCTCGAAGTAGGCGGTATGCAATTGAGTAGAGCTGGAGTTTTTTTAACCGAGCAGCATATGGCATCTGTTTGAGACCCTTGATCCTCTTGGTGAGATACTTTTGGGGTCTTTCTAATTGCTGCAGGTGTCGGGTAAGGTACATCCCAAAAGGGGCATTGTATTCTATGATGGGCCTGATGAGGGATGAATAAAGGGGCACGATTACCTCTCTTGATCTAGATGTGAAACCCTTTGTGATGAGGTGGGCTATGTAGAAGGTCTTTCTAACCACTTTGGCAATGTGGTTTTCAAAGGAGAGATTGCTATCGACTTGGGTCCCTAATAACTTTCTCTGTACTTAATGGGTTTCCGCCTATGTGGTAATTTGTGGGCACATTGTTTTTGCCAAAGGGTATGACTATACATTTTTTGGCATTTAGCTTTAAACCATGGCACTGGTACCAGTTATCTGTCTCTGTGAGACCTTTTTGAAGGATGTTTGTGTCAGCTGGAGAGTTGATTATGGCACCCAGTTTGCAGTCGTCTGCGAACTTGGTGAGCCATAGTCCTCCCACGTTTGCCTGTACCACGGAAAAGTATATACCGAACAAGAGTGGTCCCAGGACAGAACCCTGTGGGATGACACTTGTGACCGGTTTCGAGTCTGACATGGCTCCAGCAACTCTCACTCTGTGGGTTCTGTCTTTGAGCCAGTTTGTGACCCATCTTGTGACATAGGGGTTTATATTTAAGCTGGGTAGCTTATCTATGATGCCCGATTGGGGTATTGTGTCAAATGCCTTTGCAAGGTCCAGATAGGCTGTGTGGACTACCTTCCCTTCATCTATGGCTTTGGTGACTGTTTCGAAGAAGTCAACCAGGTTCAAAAGGCAGGATCTGCCCTTGACAAAGCCGAACTGGGTAGGATCTAGTGTCTGTAGGTCCCCAATGTCTTTGTTTATGAGCTCCATGATGATCCTCTCCATAGCCTTGCAGACTAAGCTAGTCAGGCTTATGGGGTGATAGTTTCCAGGGTCCGTAGAGGCTCCACCTTTGTGGAGTGGGACCACTGTTGCTGTACACCATTCTGTGGGCACATATCCTGTAGTGAGGCTGAGATTGTATAGCTGTTTTATTTGAGGGATTAGTTCCTCTTGGAGTTCATGTAGGACGAAACCTGGGATGCCATCTGGTCCCATGGAAGCAGTGTTTTTTTGCTTTGGAGAGAGCAGCCTTCACCTGAGCATCAGAGATGTTTGGGAGGCAGCACTCTGCCGGGATAGATACTTGCTCTTTTGGGGGGGAGGGGGTGGAGAAGTTTGCACTGAACCTGTCTGCCAGGATATTGGCGATGTCTGTGGTTTCAGTGTATTTTTTGTCGTTTAGAAACAACTCAGAACAAGTCTGGGAGTTGCATCCCAGGTTTCTAACATAACTGAAAAAAGCCTTATGATTGTCTTTGGTGTCCTGTGCAATTTTTCTCTCGAAGCTGGCCTTGGAGGATTTTATGAGGGATCATAATTTTTTGCTAGTACTGATCAGAGATGCCTTCCCTATTAGGGATTTTGCTCTATCATGTAGTAGCTTCCTCCTTCTGTTGCACAGTTTATTTATGGCAGGGGTCCACCAGACTGGACGCCTGCCTTTGGATGATTGGGTCTTGGTTTTGTTTGGGATAGCATGATCCATGCATTCCTGGAGATGTCCGTAGAATGCGTTTATATAGGATTCTGCAGTTTGGGCCATAGTTTCCACTGGCCCTGGGGCCTTGAAGGATTCCACTTCGGTTTTGAGAAGTGAGAAGTTCACTTCTGAGAAGTTTTTCACTGTGGTTTTCTGGGCTGGGGGTGGGGTCGGGATGTGGACATCCAGTGAAAATTAGTTTATGGTCTGATCTTACCAATGAGGGATATACTTCTGGTGTGGAGCATAGAGTCCCCATGTTGGTAATGATCAGGTCTAGTATGTTGTCCTCTCTTGTGGGAGTGGTGACTAGTTGTTCCATAGCATTTGAGTTTATAATTTCCAGGAACCTTTGGGCTAAGGTGCTGGGGCTTGAGTAGTGCTCCCAGTCAATGTTTGGGTAGTTGAAGTCACCCAATATAATGGTGTTCGGAGAGATCTTCATGTTCTCCAATGTTTTCAGGAAAGCCGAGTGGGATTCCTGACTGAGAGGGTGGTCTGTAGGATGCTATAAACTGAAAAGCAGTCTTGCCCACTGTTAGTTGCACATGGATGGTCTCCAATACTTCGTGCAATGCCACTAACCTGGAGGTGTGGATATTCTTGATAAATATGGAAACTCCCCCTCCTTTTGTGGTTCGGTCCGGGTTTTGGGGCCAAAAAGCATGATATGAGGTATAGCCTGGTAGTGCTGGGGTGCTCTCTGAAGTCTTGAACCAGGTTTCTGTCACTGCACAGATATCGATGTTCTCCATACTGAGGAGAGCTTCGAGTGCGTGCATCTTGATGTTAAGACTTCTGGCGTTTAGCAGCATTACCCTTAGTTTCTTGTTCCTTGTGCTGTCTGTGGGGGTGGGTTTGACTTTTGAGCCTTGCCTAAAAAAGGCACTATGGGGGTGGCAAGAGCCTTTGCCAATATGCGAAAGCCCAGTGGTGACAGGTGCAAGCCATCCCTAGCGAAGCAACGTGGCTTGTCGAGCATGTCATCCCAGGCTGACAGACACTGGATCCCCTTTGAATGACACCAAAATTTTAGCCAATTGTTAAAATCGATCATTTTGTCTTTGTACTGTGGCATCATTCTAGGTGAGGGTAAGATGCTACTCAAGGTCAGGGTCATACCAGCCAGGGCTACATGATCAGAAAGCTCCTCTATATCTCTTTTCATGTAGTCCAGGGAGGTACGTCTCAAGTTATTCACACCAGCATGTACAATGACTGAGTCATATTTGTATTTGCTTTGGAGTGACCTGAGTGCTTGCATTATGTGGTGGATCCTAGCACCTGACAGGCAGCTCACCGTGACCTTCTCTTTATTCAGCCTGGTGAGTGGGACATCAGTGTGTCTGACAATAGAGTCACCTATTACAAGAGTATCAGGTGTGTTATTCAGCCTTAAGGGCTGTGGCTGCTTGGCACACTGACTTTGTCGGTTATGTGTTGTGCGTGTTTTGTTTTGAGGTAGCGTTTGCTTGGATGTCTGCTTTGGAGGTCTCTGTTGCTTAGGTAGATTTTTATTTAGAGCCTCCGAGTATGTTTTTGTGTATTTATGTATTTGGTTCGCTGATGTGGTGGGAATATGTGATACTGGAATTGTGTTGTGTGAGGTTACCTTCTCCTCCTGACTGGTTACACCAGTTTTGAGATGAGAGAGCTCAGCCACCAGTTTGGCTAAATAGTTGCATCTCTCACATATATTTGAACCTGTTTGGAGGAGGAGAGGGTTGTCCATGTACATGAGACTGTTGTAACATTGCCTCAAAATTCCCAGATTCACCAGCTGGACTGGAGAGGAAACCATTGACTGACCTTTGGACATGCTAGAGTAATATAGGGAAACTGAATTTAATACGGACCAATAGAGGACAGGGTAATTATTGAGAGTATAAGAGTAAGTAGTGCTTATGGTTTAATAGTGCTAACTTGTAGGATTACTTAATTGGACCAGTGAAGGGCCTTAGAATGAGAATATGGTGTTCAAATTGAGAGATAGAGCAGTTCTAAGGGAAAAAGTGAAGAGCAGACTTTGTGGAGCCAGGAATAGTTTAAACCCAATTAGGGTTTTAAGAGAGGAAGATGAAGGAGTTTTGGAATTGACCCAAAATGGCCAATAAAACTACAGTTTCAAGTCAGTAACCACTCCCACAGGGACAGGCAGGCTGCTCAATGTTTTTCACTGCCACTGATCAACAGACAGACTTCCCTTTACCCAAGCAAAAAATGGCCTCGCAGAAACTTACAAACAGTTCAAGAACAGCAAGCCTGTAACTGAACTTTTTTAAATCTCAGAAAAGTGGGAAAAAAGCAAGATTTTTTTTGATTTTTTGTTTTTTCAGAGATAGCAGAGGTTCACAAGTATCAACAAGTTATAACAATGCAGTAAATGACCCCACACAAGAGTGCTAGGCCAAAGACAGATAAAATGCAAGTTTTGAGTAAAAAACGATTTTAAAAATAAGTGCAAACAGGAAATTCAGTAAACAGCTCTAGGTTGTGCTCTAAATACAGTTACTAATGCATGGTGCGGATAAGTTTTTTTTGCTATGAATATGATTAAAGATAATGTTATTAGTAGTACAGATTCATTGCCTAAGAAGGAAGGTGGGTGAGTGGTCACTTAGGGTGTCAGGAAGACAGCCTGCATGGTGGCTGAGGTTGGGTTTGTTTGTTAGAATCCAGTCAAGGATTGAGTGTTTGTTGCTGTTTGTTTATATGGGTTGGAGAGTGTATGGTCTGTTTGAAGTTGTAGAGGCTAATAAAGTTGGAGAGATTTAAAAAGCAGCAAGTGAGCCAGTCTAAGTTAAAGGACTAATGTTTCTTGGTTGAATGTTGTAGAGAACTAGTAGAGAAAGTTTTCTATGGTGGATTGGTTGTTTCCAGAGGGAAGTATGTAGTGATTATTATAATACTTTTTGGGGTGTTTAATAAAAGGTGTGTTATAATATTTCTGAGTTTGCAAGGTCTGGTGGTTTGTGGTTAAGATGTTCTATTTTGAGATTATCTTTGAACATGATTTCTTTCCACCACATTGCTTGTTTATCTTATCAAGTGTAATTATATTGTAGCCTTGGGGTAAAAATCTCTTCGTTTTTATGTGGAGTTTAAGCCAGATTTCAGGTAAGGCAGTTGTATTGGGTGAGTAAAGGGTATGTGTAGCATGGAAGACTTCAGCTTTGTTTAGAATGCTTCTTAGCTTCATGTTAATTATTAACAGATCAGAGTTGTTGAGTTTTGAAATAGGGCTGTTGGGTGGAGGATTGCTATTGTTCTGTTTGGGAGTGTTTTTAAGGTATGGTTAGTGGCTTGTGGGGTGCCTCAGTTAATAAGGGTGTTTGGATGTGAGGGCCCTGGGTTAGGGTGAATATCTCCTTGTAGCTTGCTTAGAGTGAGAGAGTGTAGAAGATGGTGAGTGATTTTGGATGGCAGTATAGAAAATGTGTGGGGTGTGTGTTGATTGTGTGCGAGTATATTTGAATGTGAAGAATAGAGTATTGGAGCAACTGTATAGTAGTGGTGATATGTGAATGTTAGCAGTGGATGTGCTGTGGTTTGAGTTGCATGGGTGTGTGGGGGGGGGAGTAGCTATTAGTGACATAGAGTTTGAGATAGGAGGTGGTGTGGGAAGCTAGGATTAGTAGAGATAGCAGTGGAAGTGGTATAGTTCTTGTTAAAAGCTTGGTTGAGGGGAGATGGAGATGAAACGATGTATGAAGGGGATGGGATGGTGGGAGTAGTTAGTGTTGGATGTATGGGTGGTAATTAGAGAGATTATGTAGTCGGGGTGTCGAGGTAGGGGTGGTTTTATGCTGGTGGGGGGAGTGATTGGTTAAAAATGTTTAAGCTGGGGGAGGGGTTTAGGAAAACTAAAGGGTGGTGGGTGTGGCATTTGTTTTAGCACTGGTGGGACTGGATAATTGGATGGAAAGGGTGTGGTTTGGTTAACTTTATATTTTGGTATAGTGGGATTGGGTGGGAATTTGGGGTAGGGGAGCTTCAGCAGAGTGAGGGTGGAACACAGCGGGAAGACCCAGGTCTCGATGTGGGCAGAAGTGAGAGAAACAATCAGAAAAGTTGATAGCACAAGGACTGTTAAAAGTTCAGTTGACGTGAACCACCGAGTTTAGCAATTAATGTAAATATGTACTTGACTAGCCAGTGTAAAAGAAATTCACATTAAAATACATGACGTTTAGGCTTATTAAGATTGCATAACTAAAAAATACTGCTTGGTAGAGAGCACAATTCTGTACAACCTATCAAGAGAGGGTTTAATTAGAGGGGGAGTAAGATTAGCATTTCAAACAGGATTGGTTAAGACTGTATATAATTAGTGATTGGAAAAAATATTGTTTTGGGAGGGAAGGTATGTGGGCAGGGGAGTGAGAGCTAAGCAGCTGTTGGCCCTGGCAGAATGCTCACCAGCATTGGTTGAGAAAAGAACCCAGTAGATTTCAATATCTATTAGCCTTGTTCAAGTAGCTGTTGGTGTTTTAATAACCATAAAATACAACATTGGAATTATTGCTCAGTGATTTTGAGCTTAGGCACATACCATGTCTTTCACTTGGGATTTCTCCTTGCTGAACACTTGGGTCCCTGGAACTGGTGGAGTAGGTAATATGTTTTTTTGTCACACAACAGTAGGACAAGTCTTAAATTATGGGGAGGGGTTACTATCATGTCCACTGGAATGGATGACCCTTATGAGCATGCATGCTGAGGGATTCAACAGCTGCTATGATTATTCTATTTGGCTATATTATGATGTTATGTGATCCTATCTCGCCTACATTCTGAATGATGGGTTCGGAGCCGATCCCTCGGCTCCGACTCGGCACGCTTATGCCAAAGAGCGAAGTCTCTAATTGGCTGAGCTTACTATATCCCAGGATGCACCACTACCAGTCCCCCAGATCTCGTTTGCCGCTTCCCTGCGAAGACGTGGTCTCGAGCTGGCTGGGCTAAGTAGTTTATTAAACTAACTTTTCTGTCAGTTTTTTGCTGATTTTGCTCTCAAAAGCTGTTTTAACAGCTATCGCTTACTTTGTGTACGATTTGGACTTGGATTTGTTGTGTGTGATTGAGTTCAGTTTGTTTTCGGCCCCCTTCCATTCAGGGCCTTCCCGGACTGTTAATATTTTGATTACAGGGTCTCTAATAGTTGTTCAAATTGGTTTAGAGTTACCTGTTCTTTCACAGGAAGAGTCGGCTTTATTTTTTACTGTTAGCTTATATCAGTAGTTAAAATTTAGTGTACTTTCCTGTCAGAGTGACTAAATTTCTGTATCAACATGTCTCAACCTCATAGGCCTTCGGGCTTCAAGAAATGTTCTAAATGTGCTTTTAAGATGTCTGTTACTGATGACCATCTACTGTGTGTGTATTGTTTAGGGGCAAAGCACTTGCAGGAGTCATGCAGCGTATGTCACGCTTTTTCCTCCAGGGTCCTCCAGGAGAGGAAAAATAAATTAATTCTTAAAGGGTTGATTAAGCCCTCTTTTGAAGAAGCCTTGTCTTCCGCTCCGACTCCTGCCAAAAAGAAAAGGGCGTCGGCTCCGACCAGTCCGTCGGATCCGACTGCCAAGAGACCTAGGCAGGCCTCTCCTTCGGCTCCAAAGACTTCGGAGCCGAGGTGCGAACGGTCTGTCTCGATGCCTCCAGTATTGACTCCTCGGGCTTGGAGCCGATGGCTGGGGCATCGAGGCGGGTCACCTTCGGCTCCACTGCTCTCGGAGCCGACAAGGGTCGCCCGCTCAGACACTTCCTCCTCGGCGCCGAAGTCTACCTCGGCACCGATGGAATCTGGTGTGTGTGTTTCCTCGGCGCCGATTCTCATCGAGTCGCCTCGGAGCCGGTCCCCTAGTCCCTTGGGGCCGAGGGAGAGGTCTTCTCGAACCCGTTCTGTTTCCTCTCGGTCTTCGAGAATGTCGGATTCTGATATAGACAGGGTGCTACAAAGACTTTTCCAGTCCCCAGTCTTCCAAAAATTTGTTTCGGCTCCGACCCAGTTGGCTTCGGAGCCGATGACCATGACCCACCCCATTGCTATTCCTCCTCCGACTGCTTCGACTCCGTCGGAGCAGGTGCTCTTGGAGCCGGTGGAGATCTCAGGGTCGGCTCCGACCCTTACTCCAACCCGGGCCCTCGGGTCCGAGTTTGGTCTGTGGACTTCTTCGGCTGGACCCGAGGGTGATGTTTGGGACCGATGCTTTCGGTTCGAGCCTCCCTCTCGGTGCTTGCTGCGGACTTCCGTCTACTATCATGGCCCGGAGACTGGGCGCTCCCAGGATTCTGGAGGTCCGGCTTTCAGAGCCATGAGGAGTGCCTTGGCCAAATCCTCTTGACCATCTCTCGGTTTTACCAGCACCTTCCTGGGCGTGGAGACTGGGTCTTTGGCAGTTCCCTGTCCGTAGCCAGCGGAGCCCCGAGGCCTGAGGTTACCCCAATGGGGTTCCCCTCTTCCTGAGGGTTCTTGAGTCATCTCCAGAGGAACCCCCAAGGAAGAGATCGTGCAAGAGGAAGCACGTGGACTCCCGAGTCTATCACATCGGACACGGATATGGATGATGCAGAGGGTCCCCTAAGTCGTCATCGGATGATGTCTCCTTTGCAGACATCTTAGAGATCCTCAAACAACGAGGCGGCTGGATGTCCAAACCCCTCTGCGGACGAATCAGTGCTCCTCAAGGCCTTTGGGGCTCAGCCCTCCGCCTCCTGGGTGTCTCCGCCCTTCGACAAGCTTCTGGATTTAGTTTGTCGAAGGCGGGAACACCGGATACCGTGGAACCAGTCCCTTCTCGCCCAAACAAGTTCTTATCTGCTCCCCGAGAAGGAGTTCCTTACTAAAGGCGTGGCTGTAGATGCCATGGTGGTGGCATCTGCTACACAACAGGACGTGGCAGAGGCTTCAACGTCCATCCATCCTCCTAATAAGGAGTCTAGGAGTATGGATAGGTGCGGGAAGCGCACCCTGACTTCAGCGGCCTTTACTTTAAGGTCTCTGAATTATTTGGCACATTTTACCAGGCTTCAGAGGGATCTGGTCAAGGAGTTGTCAGACTCACTCTCGGGTAACCTACCTGAGCAGCTAGCCCAGTCCGTTAGCTCTCAGTTGGCTATCCTTACGTCAATTGCTAACTCGTCCATGAGGCTCATTTCTTATGCGGCCGAAGATGCGGGTAGAGCGGCAGGCACAGGCGTTGCTCTACGTAGACAAGCCTGGCTCCGCTTGTGTCAGTTTGCGGAGGCCTTCAAGTCTTCCTTCGCCGACGCTCCCTTTGATGGGTCCTCATTGTTTGGACCCAAGGTGAAAGACACCCTTACCGCTGTGAGCAAGAGGGAAAACGTTATCTGCCGTAGGGGCCCGTTATTCCACTCCCTTCGGCCTTACCCCAAGGCCAAAGGAGGGAAAATGTGGTTCGAAAATCTCGCAAGTTTTTCTCCCAACAGCAGGAAGATTCCCGTCCAGAGGCAGAGGGCGGGGAAATTTTTCAGGGAGACGCCGTCCCAGAGGCGGCAGAGGGCCCCGCAATTCTGGAGACCGCGAGTCCTTTCGTGGCTCTTCAGCCTCCCATACAACATGAGGGATTGCCCGGCTGTGCTGCTCCGGAGCCAGTCGGGTGTCGTTTTGCCAAGCACCTAGAAGCCTGGGAGTCAATCACTCAGGACAGATGGGTGCTTCGGAT
The DNA here is from genome assembly GCF_019279795.1 of Protopterus annectens. Taxonomy (NCBI): domain Eukaryota; kingdom Metazoa; phylum Chordata; order Ceratodontiformes; family Protopteridae; genus Protopterus; species Protopterus annectens. Next base: position 588,008,309 of record NC_056731.1, read on the forward strand.
AATTGCCGGAGGTTACACCATCCCATTCAAGGCCTCACCCCCTTCGTCCAAGAGAATCCCGGACCCGCCATCCAGTCAAAGGGAAATGGCAGCTGCAGAAGCTTCAAAGCTGCTAGAAAAAGGAGTCATCCAACCGGTCCCCACAGACCAAATCGGATTAGGAAATTACTCCAGGTTCTTTTTAGTGCCAAAAAAGACAGGGGACCTGAGACCAATATTGGATCTCAGCAGACTAAACCTATCCGTCACGAAATCCAAATTCCGAATGGTCACGTTGCAATCCATTCTCCCGTTGTTGGAGAAGGATGTTTGGATGTGCTCCATAGACCTCAAGGACGCCTATTATCACATACCGATACATCAGGCGTCCAGAAAGTATCTGCGCTTCAGCCTGGGAACCAGTCATTACCAATTTTGTGCTCTGCCCTTTGGTCTCACCACAGCCCCCAGGGTGTTCACCAAGTGCTTGGCAGTAGTGACGGCTCACCTGAGGAGTCTTGGATTCCAAGTGTTTCCCTATCTCGACGACTGGCTCCTGACTGCCACCACCAGGCATCTACTTATGGACAACCTCGAAGCCACCATCTCCCTGGGTGTTTCCCTAGGGATTACATTCAATTGGTCAAAGTCTGTCTTGCTGCCCTCTCAGCGCATAAAGTTTATAGGAGCAGAGATAGACTCAAGATTGATGCGTGTCTTTCTTCCTGCCGACAGGATTCGAACTTTACAGGGCCAAGTTCTAGCTCTGATCTCAAGATCCAAAGCCCCAGCCAGGATGGTCCTACAGGTTCTAGGCTCAATGTCTGCCACGGTATTTTTAGTTCCTCTAGCAAGGTTACACATGAGGATTCTTCAGTGGCTCTTATCAACTCAATGGTCCTTCCAAGATCTTCCCCTCAATCATCACATCATGATTACGGAAATATGCAAAGGGACCTTCGCTGGTGGCTTCAGACATCCAACTTGGATCAGGGAAAGCCCTTTGTTCTCCCCCCTCCAGTGGTTACCCTGATGACAGATGCCTCCCAGATAGGGTGGGGGGGGCATTGTCTGGGCAGGCTAGTTCAGGGATCCTGGCTTCCGGACGAAGCTCTTCTCCACATCAACGTGTTGGAGATGAGGGCGGTACTCCTATCCCTACAGGCCTTACACAAGTTCCTTCCTCAGGGCATCATAGCCATCCACACAGACAACATGTCGGTGGTTTGGTATCTGAACAAACAAGGAGGGACCAGATCGTATCCCCTTTGCAGAGAGGCCATGAGAGTGTGGGAATGGGCCGTAGCTACCAACCGCTTCTTGGTAGCGACCCACATCCCGGGAAAGTCGAATGTATTGGCGGACAAATTAAGCAGAACAATTCTCTCTCCTCACGAATGGTCTCTAAACCGCGCAGTAGCAGCCCAGGTTTTCAAGAGATGGGGGACGCCGTGCTGCGACCTATTTGCGACTCCACAAAACACCAAGTGCCAAAGGTTCTTCTCCTTGATTCCACATCAGGAAATACCAGCCATGGATGCTCTAGCACAACCTTGGCCAACAGGGTTACTTTATGCTTTTCCTCCAATTCCACTCCTTCCCAAAGTTATTCAAAAGCTTCTCAGCTAGGGTCTTCAATGATTCTGATTGCCCCATACTGGCCTCGTCAGATATGGTTTCCTTACCTGAAAAAGCATGCAGTGGACGATCCGTGGACCTTAGACCTGATCCCGGATTTGCTAATCCATCAGTCGGGACATTGGCATCAGTCCCTTCAATCTCTGAAGTTGACAGCTTGGCTCCTCCACTTCCAACCTTAGTTAGAAGTCACACACTAGACCCGGAAGTTGTTCACATTTTATCTTCGGCCCACAAACCCACCACTAGCAAATTGTACCTCAGTAAGTGGAAGAGGTTTGCTATCTGGGCTCAACTCAAGGGCTTAGACCCTATCACTGCTCCTGTCCCAGAGGTTTTGAAATTCTTAACATCCCTGTTTAATCAGGGATCTTCTGTCTCAACTATTAAAGTTCAACTAGCTGCTATCTCTAAATTCCATGAATCCACGGATCCTCCTTTGATGAGCAGCAGACTATGCAAAACATTCATTAAAGGTGCGAGTCTGTTAAGACCACCAGTTTCTCATCCTGCACCTCCGTGGGATCTTGATTTGGTGCTTCGCGCATTAACATCTCCCCCTTTTGAGCCGGCTGCTACATGCGAATTAAAATATCTGTCTTGGAAAACGGCATTCTTAGTGGCTATTACTTCGGCAAAAAGAGTCTCAGAGCTTCAAGCCCTGTCTATTAAACCACCGTATTTGATTTTCCACAAAGATAGAGTATCACTTAGGCCTAATCCATCCTTTGTCCCAAAGGTCTGCTCTAGTTTCTGTCTTCAACAATCTCTAGAACTACCAGTTTTCTTTCCAAAATTCTCTAATGAAGCAGAATACACTCTCCATAAATTGGATGTTCACAGGCAATTACGCTTCTATTTAGACAGGACTCAGCAACTTCGTAAGTCAGACCAGTTGTTTGTGTCCTTCTCAGATAATAAATTGGGCCAAACCATCACAAAAGCTACAATCTCAAAATGGATCAGAGATTGCATAACTCAGGCCTATTCTTCTTGAATAAGCAACTTGCATCATCTATCAAAGCTCATTCTACCAGAGCTATGGCTACTTCTATAGCTTTTCATTCCAAGCTCGCTATATCGGAAATTTGTGCTGCGGCTACTTGGTCCAACCCGCACACTTTCATTTCCCACTACAAATTGGATGTGGCATCTAAAGGACGAGCATCATTTGGTTCCACGGTACTCAGGAGTGTTTTCCAGTGAGCCACCCAGGATTCAGGTGCTAGGGACGCTGTCCCATCATTCAGAATGTAGGCGAGATAGGATCACATAACATCTTTTAGTTATGTACTCACCATAACTTCAGATGTTTGGGATCCATCTCGCACATTCCTAAAACCCACCCTCCTTCCCCCTGCCTTGGAGATCAGAAGAGATTGAACGGTTTTGAGTTTTACTGTTTATCTTGTTTCATCTGATGATGTTATATAAGCAGGGCGTGCATGTGTGCATGTATGCGGACAAACTAGATCTGGGGGACTGGTAGTGGTGCATCCTGGGATATAGTAAGCTCAGCCAATTAGAGACTTCGCTCTTTGGCATAAGCGTGCCGAGTCGGAGCCGAGGGATCGGCTCCGAACCCATCATTCAGAATGTAGGCGAGATGGATCCCAAACATCTGAAGTTATGGTGAGTACATAACTAAAAGTTACACCTCATTCTGTTTATTCTAATCGTTTTAGCATTTTGACAATTTTACAAAAACTGTTAAAAAGATATTTGAGAAACAAAAAATATTTGTCTGTCATACTGTTTATATGTCTAATATGGCTGTGTTTAAGGACTTAATGACAGAGGCTTTGTAAATCTCAGACAATTTTTGATCAGGAACATAAATATATTGAAAATCTTCTGAAGCTTACATGACATGTTTTTTTTTTATGTGATGAACATTATAGCTTTCAAGACGCTGTCTCTTTATTACTGGATACAGAAGGTGTATTATACAGCTGGACAAGGCTATGAGCTACCCTGGATAAACTGTGTTTCTACCGTGTCCAGCCTATCTACAGTGTGCATTCAGTCTCTGAGCACACATCAGAAATATCTTGTGTGAAAATCATTTTTTTCTTTGCATTTTTTGCCACCACTGATTGATGCTCATCAGACACACTCTGTCAGTGATCCATCTGTGTACTTCACCAGGCAGGAGCCATTTGAGATGGGTTATAACTGAAGCAGCCATTAGGAATGCTTTGAAGCTTTTACATTTTCTCCTCGGCCCTAACCACATGCACATCTGGAAAAGTAATGAAGGGTATGCAGTGGGCTCTCAGTGAAGGGCCTCACCCTACAGTGTAAGTGCTGTTCTGCAGTTTCCACCATGGATAGCACAGAACCATGTGCATCTGAGTTCATGTAAACCCCGCCTTTTCATCCAAGAGATTTGAGCAAGCCACACCCCTTCACTCCACCCCTCATTGACTGGCTCCTTCAGTGCTGGAGCTACTGACTAAATCCCAGTTACCCGAGTCATAGTCAGGGCACAGTCTCTGTATGCAAAAATATGTTATATGAAAGTTGTCATGGCCTTCTGCGATGTATGTGTTACAGTATGTCACTTGTCATTCTGCATATTGATAACTTGATTTGATACATTATTTGAAATGGTGCCTTCATTTTGATGATTTATCCATGATGTATTGTTTCAGCCATGTCTTGAGTAAGCATGACAGGAGCCCAAAAACAGAGTTTGTACTTTATGCTGCTACACTGTAGAATACAATACATCATATTAGTTGTATCCTGAAGGAGGCTTGCCCACAGGTATTCCTTATATTCACAGTTTGCTGTGTTTTGTGGTAACTGGTTGTTGTATGGGGATGTAGCCCAAAAAAGAGCCAGTATTCCAGGTACTATAGCAGAATTTAGATTATTAAATCAAATCTGACAAAACCTGTCACCTGTTTATCCCCTTGTTCTTAAGTAACAAGTATTTACTTGCATTATTCATGAACTATTTTGCTAATTATTAATTTTCCTTCTCTTATGGGTTATCTTTCTTGCATTAACATTTTTTTCTTTCCTTGGGGGAAAAAAGTCATGTCGTATGTTTAAGGATGGAGATACCTGCAAGGAATCATGCCCTCCCTTGATGACTTATAATTCTCAAACCTTTCAGCTGGATGACAACCCGGGAGGAAAATATAGTTTTGGAGCTACCTGTGTAAAGGCATGTCCATGTAAGTCTTGTGTCTATTTTGGTCATTTATTCTATAGCAAGAAGGAAATTAAGTATGTTTTCATTTCGTCCTGTTGACAGAGTCCAGTAACCAGCTGTATATGTCATATTTAGACATTAATTATTATGTATTATTTTTTAGTGTAAATTGCATCACTGTATACTTGTACATAAATATGGATACATAGTGCTGCAAGACTTGGGAGATGCTTCTCAGGTTTGTTATGTATATTTGTCCATATGTTTCCAGTTCTTTGTGTCAACATTCCATCATCTGTTATTTTTATACCCGAGACAAGATATGACCATTACATACACACAAAATCCGGGTTTAAATCAGTCTTAACTGTATCTAATTTATCTATTAATAATGTTCAGATCTCTAATATATATAACTTCCATTGTGCAAACTGAAAAATATTGCCTTCAAAAATCGTCAAAATGTTATAATCATAAAGAACCTTTAACAATGCAGGGATGGATCACAGTATCAAAATGTGTTCTTTTTGTGAAAACTACAATACTACAGGATAACTGAGTGTGTGTATACATATTTCTATGTATGTTTTACTGTAGTTTACTAGCTGTCATCCATCTTACAGGTCTAACAGTATTCATTAGAGTCTCCTCAAGCCTCTAGACTGTACAATAATCCCTTTGAAGTTGAGGCCAGAATTCAGGAAATGACAGCGAAATTTTCAGCCAGACAATATCTTTATTCTCCTCTGCATGATGCTGTAGAGAGAATCACATGATTATTCTCTCAGGTCGCAGACTTTATGTGCCTCACTACTAATAGAAGCAGTCACATTTATTTGATTTGTGATGAGCCATTTTGTCTTAGCAATTTCATTTATCTGTTTGGAAAACAAAAGAATCTTGCCAAAATGCTGACTAGCTCTGAAGTGAAGCTCTGTTAGATAAATTTTTATTAAATATCCTGTATAGTTATAAAAGGTTGTGGAATTTAAAGGGCACTTATATACATACATCATCCCAAATGTGTAGTTTACCCCAAAGCTGTAACTTCAAATCAAATGCTGTGGTTACTATAAATGTAACTGTAAACTGTGTGAGATAAACAGAGTGTGTCAGGCTTTCTGCACTGTGTTGAGCACTGCATCCCTTGTGACACCATGTTGTTGTTGTGTCTTTCGGCTTTTCCAGTTAGGGGTCGCTACAGCGGAACTCCGGTCCGCTAATGATTGGCAGTAGATTTTTACGTGCCAAGTTGCCGGCCCTGACGCACAACCTTCAACGAAGGTACGCCCATTCACGCATGTCTCCACACAGAAGACGTTCTAGCTGAGAATCGAACCGGACAACGTCTTACTGTGAGGCAACAACACTACCGCAGCACCATGTTTCTGGTATATGTTGCCACAGTTTGCTGTGAAGGTAAGTATACTACAGAGACAAAAGGCTTTTGTACTACTTTGTATAATGGATGAAGTGGGTCCATAAGGATCAGTCTATTAGTGTGTCAACAAAACAAATGCAATTAAATTAATATTATCTAAACATGTAACAGAAATTGCCCATGCCACCAGAAACATTTCCATTGTACCGCATATTTTGGAAAAGAGATGTGACCATTGTTTTAAGTTTGCAGCTACAGAAGTATTTCTTCAAATAAATAATATTGTCTTCTATCAGATAGGGAAGCTTTTTGTAGTGCTGTTTGACAGCCCTGCCCTTTCATTCCTTAGAACTAATATTTGCAGCCAAACCCATTTCTAACGTATTTTAATTCGTTTTGACTTGGCTCTCTGGGAATGCTTTCTCCCCCTTAATTTAAACGGTATTTATGTTTTTTTTTTTTTGCTTTCACTTGATGTTCAGATTTGAGCCTTGATTGCAGTGGGTATTATTTCACTTTTATTACAGTCATAGTTTTTTGGCAGTTGATACATTTAGTGGCTGATGTTCTATACATCTTCTATTATCGAGATTATCATAAAGACATTCACAATTCTAGCAATGATGTGAATTAGATTTCAACCAGGGAGCAAAGTCTTTATTTATTAGTGAAAGCTGACCAGTAAAGATCTTGAATTCTTGGTGGGGGCTTTCATCTATATTCCTACCATAAGGACTGACCCTGTTTCAACCATTATCAGGTTGAATCTATGTATCAGGAGCCTTAATGTGCACCTTCACTGATGGCCATTTTGTAAGGACTAACAGGACAGCAGCGGGAGAGAGCTCTGCAATACACTCTGACTTCATTGCTGCTAGTGTTCGAAGTGGGGGTGTGAGTAAGAAGAAGAGAGGCATTATCAGGAACATTATACCACAGATGTTTACAAGTATCCCAAGCCAAATTCAGAGACATACTTCTCGATCTCTTAGTGCAAAAAGTCTGGACAAGGCCAAAAATAGAGAGAGAATTTTTAAGTAGTGCTCTTATAAACTGAAAAAAATTGCTAGAATAGCAGGTTTTGTGTTAGCATGCATTTTTTTTTATTTTTATTTAATTTATTTAACAATTGTTAACTGGAAAAGTCTGACTTGGAATGAAGCCAGTTTTCAGCGGAAGCACAGGGAGATGGTTATGAAGTCTGAAATTCAAATGTCTGTCATTATTTACTGACTTCAGTCTTCAGTGAATTGTCAGAAAGCCACAAATGTTACCCGTGCTACCAGAGAAAGGTGTCCACTTCCCCCTTTCTCTTTCTAGTAGCTGTTGAATCAATCGGCATCTCTACCTGCTTATACGTACTATAAATATCTGCACCGAGGCATTATGATGACAGGGGAAGGCAAACCTGCAGATACCTAGTTTGTTGATGACTGTACATTATGGGTGGTTAATCCACAAAAACATGTTTTTGAAAATTTTTTTTTTTTGGATAGTTATCAGGTCTCATAGTGAACTGGAATAAGTCTATCCTATTCCCATTAAGTCCCCAGTGTGGAGCATTGAAGACCAATTTGGAACACTGTGCAGCTAAATAGGCCGACTACCATATGTATTTGGAGATACAAATAACCCTTCAGTCTGTTGCTATTACCACCCCTCAACCTTAATACAAGAATGCCAGGCAGAGCTTATGACATGGACCCCATTGAAAATGCTCTTTCACAGCTCTCATCAGTGAAAATGGCTATTCTGATGAAATTTCTTTTCCTATCTCATTGTATACCAGGAGTAACATGACATTTCCTTATAGAGAATTTGCAAGGAATGGTGATGTCCTTTATTTGGAACAAATCCCACCCTGCGTTAGGACAAAGTTGATGGCTCATAAGATGTTTGGAGGATTTGGTGTCTGGGACTTTCAGTGATATGGCTTGATCTCAGAGTTAGTCCAATGGATGATAGCAAGGCTGAAACCATGCTTGTCATAGTTAATTCCTGATATTTATCTGATCTCATTACAGAGTGAATGCATGGAGAAGAAAGAAAGAAGGAAAGTTTGGACCCCTGGGGTACATGACTCCTGGTTATGAGGGACATTGGTGAGGGTAATATTATTAAATGATAATCTTGGCGCATGGGACTGCATTTGGGAAAATCCCAATATTTCTAAAGAGGGACATGCTCTTCTTTGGTGAGAGTGGGTACAAAGGGGTGTTAGCTTCTATACTGACTTTCATACCATTAGGTCATTTGCCCTGACCCCTTAGCAGCCCATAGACCTTAGTGTAATTTGCTACAATGGTGGCAATTTCTACAGATTAATAGCTTGAATACTAAGGTGGAGAAGTCCTTTTTGAGTCAGTGGTGAAAGCCCATGCAAGGTGTTGCAAGTTAGTATCTCATATTTTTTCCCAGATTTATTGGGATGTAGATACCCACAGACCTAATCATTTCTAAAGTGAAAGGAAGATTTGGTACTCCCTTCTTAAGACAGATCTGAATCCATCCAACTTTTAAGACATTCTGTAAAATCCATATTGGGACAGAAGGTATACCACCTTTCACCTGCTTCAAAAAAATCCAGTTCTAGCAGTGAACCCCAGAATATTTTGATAAACAGGGACATGGTATGGTTGTATGCTGAAGATCTAGCCAAAAGATGGCCCATTACCTATATATGATGTGACCCGTGTCTGGCAACGAGTATATGCCACTGCTCAGTGGTCGCTTAGAAAGGACATTCCACCAGTGATGGACTTGCACTTTTGTATTTTTGGCCTTTTCCCTCACACTGCTGTCTTTACCTACAGGAAATGAAGTGTCTACTCTGTATTCAGGCGGCCATGACAACACTAACCTTTTAGGAATGGAAATCACTATCAAGGGACCTTTCCACAGACTTGCAATGCATATAGTTTTAAGTTTTACTATGCAATTTAATCAAAACTATGAAATTCTGAATGAGCTTTGGTGCATTTATGATATGCTTGGGACAATCTTGTGAATGTTATCTATGTGCAAATCCAGTAAAGTTCTGTTTTTAAAAATAAAAAAAGAAAGTCACACAAAAAACATACTCTAGCCACAGTTATCAATATTCCAGTGATTCCATAATAATAATAGTCACCCATTTAATTATTATATAACTAGTCCTGTCACCCCCCCCCCCCAAAAAAAAGCTAAGAACACCTCATCCGCAGGCCTTAACATACCACATTACCTTTTTATCCATGTCATATCTAACCTATCTGAATCCCTGTTTAACCTCTTTAATCTAAGCCTCTCCACTAGAAAACAGCCATTGGAATGCCAGTGAAGTGCAGTCCAACAGCAGAACCTAGTAACTATAGACCCATTACTCTCATATATAAAGTTATAGAACTTATCTCAGATCTCATTAATCTGGATAGTAAGACCCTGGGTTAGCAGAATTTTCAATCAATGCAACACTTTTAATTGAAGGAGCTACCTATCTAACCTCATTAATTTATTTGAGAAAGTCAAGGAAGCTACGGATAATGGTTATGCAGCACTTGCAGCATATCTGGACCTGTCCAAAGCCTTTAACACTTTTCCTTATGAAGGCATAATTGAGAAACTTGTAAATATAAATATAAATCTTTATGTTGTGTGGAGTATGGCTAACTGGTTGACAGGCATAATCTATGTTGTTAGAGTAGCAGGTACAACTTCTGGAAGTGGAAAAGTTACCGGTGGTGTACCACAGAGCTCATTGTTGAGCCCTCTCCTGTTTAGCATCTATTTCTCAGACCTTAAGGCCAATGCATCTGACATGTGGTCATCTAAGTTTGCAGATGACTGTAAACTGGGAATTCCAACATGGGTTAGACCACGTTAACAAAAAGTGCAAGGACAATGTTCTTAAATTAAATGTGAAAAATGTAGCATAGTTAATTTTGGTAAACAAATTATGTTCCCATATCTTATAGATGATACACTTCACTAGTCAGATACTATTGTAAGAGATCTAGTCACTCTTGTTGATAAATTCTTAGCTTTTGATCATCATGTCACCAAAGTAGTTAGGAATGCTTTCTGTCTGAATCATCTGTTTTGCAAAGGCATCTCCTCTTGGTTTTAACCAGTCTTTGTTCCCCTTTACTCATGTCTCATTAGAATGTAATGCTCTTTTTTAGCATGTATTTGTCTAAACATATCCCACACCTGACGGACTTCAGAGGTTCCTATGTAAAAAGGTCAGTGGTCTCAAAAACCTGTTATCAGAACAGACTGGCAGTCCTATCTCTGTGCTCAATTTCTTACAGACTCTCCCCATGGAGATCTCAGTCTAGCCATTTAAGACATGATAGATCAACCCTGCTCTCTTTTCCTTCTCAGAATAAATGGTTCCTGAAATACTAGTTTAGAGGAACTAAATCTTCATCTATAAATAAATAAGATATATTGGAATATCTCAGTAGTGTATTCCCCACATCTGGAGCAAATTTCCACTACATGTCAAGCAGACTAGCACTCTTGCCAACTTTAGGTTCAACCTAGTTGGTGGTTTGGTTGTGAAGCCTCAAATTCTCCCTCACTCTAACTTGTATTGCCCTCAATGAGGCTGGAGCAAACTTTTGAATATGGGTTATTAGCTAGGCATGTAATGTTCTGCAGACTGTTACTTAGATATGAATTTAAAAACATGAACAAGCACAGGAATCTGACTAAGTCAAACATAACCATTACGAGTGTTGGAAAAAAAACAGCAAAACTAGTGGTCTTAAAAGTTTGTTGATGAGTTCAGTCATAATAATTTCCAAAAATCATGAAACCCAGGTAGTATTCCAAATGAACAAGCTTTTATTTGTCACAGACAAGCAATTCTCAGTAACAAAAATCTGAAGTTACGTTTTCTTTTTATATATAAAAACTTAAAAGTAATAATGCATTAAAATAATCATTTAAATAAACAATACATTTCAACAAGTTCATACACTTTTAAAGTTTTGTTGCTGCTTTAAATGTGAGTACTGCAGAAATAGAAATGTGTTCATTTAACCCTGGTTGCTCAAAGGCATTTAACCTCAATTGCCATACTAATTCCCTAAGTTCTAATTTATTTCCACAAAAACCTCCCTGTGGATCTTTGGGGACTACTTCCAAAATACTAAAACTGAATTTACCAAAGTTAGAACAAGTCAAGGAATGTTTGCACAGTGCATTGTTAGTGTTAACCTTAGATATACCATAGTTATGCTCATAAATCCAAGTTCAAAACTGTATTTCTGTTTTTCCTATGTAAAACCTGGAGTAAACAGACCATAAACCTTCTATGGGTTTCCATTGGCCAGGTAAACTATTTATTTTTCTTCAAGAATATAAGTACACTGGTTACAAGTGTGACATCTTATACCAGTTAGATGTTTAGTAGTTACAGTATACACTGTATGTTCAACAAGATGTTTTAAATTTCTATTAATTTTATGTACAAATCCAGGAAAATTGTCTAAAGTTTTGTAGATATGTTCATCTACTATAAAATACTCCAGATTCAACAAATATTCCTAATTTCTTTTGTGTATGGGGGAAATGGAATCACTAAACTGTTTGCATATTTGGATTTGTTTAGAAGTCTGTTATCTAATACTACAGAGTCTCCACTGCTCCAATCTGTGCACAAAAGTGGTTTAAACTTTTGCCCCAGTCATTCAAATGTTCATCCCTAATGGAATAAAGTAAATTAGGAGGGTAACCTCCATCTAACAACATGCGATTGATACTATCAACCTCATTGTTAAAAATGTCAAAATTAGAGGACATGTTTGCTGCTAGCACTAGTTGTCCTTTAAAGATATTCCTTTTAACATGCCTCAGATGACAGCTACCATAATCTAAGTAACTGTTGGAAAAGGAAGCCTTCCTAAATATCTCAGAACTAAAGCATCCATTGATCTTATCCTTAAAATTCATTTTGTCCAGATAATCTATTGCATCTACCGAGTAGGTCTATGTGAATTTAAGAAATTAAGTAGAATTGTTCAAGTATGCCACAAATTCAATAGTGTAGTTGCATGGGTCCTTCCATAAAATAAAAATATTGTCCAGTTAAAGGAGGTAACAATGCCAATGTTTTTTTTTTTTTTTACTTGGAGTTAGTAACATATAATTTCTCCCAACTGTATAAAACTAAGTTGGCATATAAGGGAGCATAATTTCCCCCCTACTGCCACTCTGTAACCTGTTGAAAAAAAAAACCCTTTCAAAAGTAAAAAATGTTATTGGTTAATGTAGTTTCCATAACATACATTAATAAACGTATTCTCCAAGGAAGTTAGTTCAATGATAGCTGTGTTAAATAATTCTAACCCTTCCTGGTGGGGAATGCAAGTGAACAAGTCCATCACAAATACTGTGGAAAAACTACAAGAATTGCTATAGTAAAAAAAATTGCATGAATCTTTTAGAATGTAATTAACTGGGCACATGGAATTCTTTATTAATCGATCTCCAAAAACTGCTAACAGGTAAGTTTTTGAGTTTTGGGTTGCTATGATCAAACGGTAAGGGGGTGAAGCAATACTTTTGTGGACCTTTGGATACCAAAGACAGTTGGTATGGTAATTAAGGGTGTTTATTAATCAAAAAGTTATACAAGTCCACATTTATCACCAATTGTAATAAAGAATCCTCCAGGAATAAGTCTATTTTTGTGTACACAATAAATACTTCATTCCTGGAGATTTTCATATTTCTCTGTATTCTGCAGTAAATTATGCATATCAGTAGTGTAGTCTATTTTATTCACAATTACAATCCCCTCACCCTTATCTAGTTTTCAAAATATAAACTGGAGTATAATATTTTAGGGGAAATATGCAAAAAAAGTTGACAGGATAGGATATTGATGACAATACTACAGGTACTGTGGAAAAGATAATGTGATGAATTAGTGTATAATGAAAATAGAAATGCTTGAGATATGTATGGTGAAGTAAAAAGGTGTTTGTGGAGAGAAAATGGGGGATGGAATGTAAGATGTCAGCTTGCATAACTGAATATGTAAACTGTAGTAAATACTGGTGAATGTAGTTAGAATGACAGGGTGTGTGTGTGTGTGTGTATATGTATGTACATATGTATACATATAATGTGTGTGTGTATAAATATATATATATATATATATATATATATATATATATATATATGTGTGTGTGTGTTTGTGTGTATATATATATATATATATATATATATATATATATATATGTGTGTGTGTGTGTGTGTGTGTGTTTACTATCAAATGACTGAAAACCAAAAGACTGAATCCCAAAAAGACTGAAAATTCAAAATACTGAATGATGGAATTTGCCCGTTCTCCACTGTTGTGCGATCTTGGAGTTGGTGTATATATAGTTAGCAGGGGGTGTGAGGGGAGCAGGTGGGCTTGCCTCTTTCATTAAAAATATATTCAGTATTTTGAATTTTCAGTCTTTCTGGGATTTAGTCTTTTGGTTTTCAGTCATTTGATAGTAAACCATATAAATATATATAATTAAGCAACCCCCCCCCACTCTCTTTTATATCCACCTGAGTTACCACTGACTCAGACAGATGAGTCTTTGGCTTAGCATCTCATAATTCCTACTAAGTGAACAGTATTCTGTTTTCTTATGCTAATTACTCAATGGCTTTAGCTCCCAGATGATAACGTCAGATGATGTCTAATAATTAAATCAGTGAAAGACAGCAGTTTTGTTGCAACTCCATATTACTCTGTCTTCTAGTGTTTTGAAATTATTCTATCTTCAGCAGTGTGCCTTCACCATTTATTTTATTTGAATACTGTGGATTGTATGTATGTATGTAATATTAGTTTAAGGGTGTGCACACTTGTGCAACCAGCTTATTGTATGTTTTTTATTTTTTATATTTTTCCCCTAACAGATTTATTTTTCAATTGAATTGTAAAGGTTATAGGTCACAATAAAGGTGGGAAAAAAGTTTTGAAATAATTTATTGTGGTCTCATTTTTTATATCACAAAAACCTGGCATTTTAACTGGGGTGTGTAAACTTTTTATATCCACTGTAGGTGCCAAACCAGGGATGAATTTCCGGTTTCCCATCCTATTGTCCAAGTTGCACTTGAATTGGGTTATGGAGGAACTCTGCTTCACATGGATGGGGAGCCTGTTCCAGAGACAGGGTAGTCTATGGGATACATACCTGTCTCTCCAGCAGGTCCTATTTATATGACAGGCAAGGTTTAAGTCTTTAGAATGGGTAATTCTGGTGCTGGTTGTTTGATGGATATGCAGGAGGTCCATCAGAGTGGGGTCTGACAATACCCTGTATGCCAGGCATATATCTCCCCTCAAAAGCCGGTAGGAGACAGAATACAGGGATAAGGCCTTGAGGTGGTCTGCATAGGACATTTTACTTATGCCCTGTATTCTTTTAGTGAGGAACCTCTGTGGACGTTCCAGTTATTCTTCAATGAAGGTCTGGGAACAATCAGTATTTAATGGATTTGTATAAAGTAATCAAGCTATGATTCAATAAGCCATACCTAAATAAAGTATTATATTACATTGATTAATCCAGCAAAAATCAGGAATGAGTTTTAATAAGAGTCCTGCAAAAAAGGGCAAGTTCCCTACTGCCATCACTCCCAGCCATTGACCAGTTAGGAATTCCATGTAATGTCATCCTCAAGCAGTGGTTTATTGAATCCCTGCCTGACAGAATTCATTGTACATATATATATATATATATATATATATATACACTTATATATGTGTATATATATATATATATATATATATATATATATATATATATATTTTTTTTTTTTTTTTTATGTAGGCTTACATATATATGATGAGTTAATGACAACTGTACTACTCCAGGCTGAAATGAAAATGGTCGCTGAACTGAACTTAACAATGGTCCAATGACATCCACATTCTGTCCGGTTAGTAAAATAAAATTAATGTTAGCAACTGTAAACCTAGTAATGCTATACAACTGCCTAGTAAGTATATGTTTATCCCTGTCCCCTTTGGAGGAGTTGAAGTATATGCATTTTTCTAGTACACATACACTGAAAGTGTGTGTGCATGCAAATTAGGTAGGTATGCATTTTTCTGTATAGCCTGAGCAGCAGTAAACTGGATGAAAACTGTCTCTCGTCTGACATGCCTTTATTCACTGCTATGCATCTGTCACACATGACCACTATATTATCCCTTTTTTACACTTCATATGTGCATCTGTTCTACTTGTTTCGTACTCTATCACTGCTAATGCACAATGATATGAGTACAGTTTTTATGCTATTTAGCCTTTTGACCTATCCTGGATTTTGTCTGAAAATGGTTATAGGAAATGCTCAACTTAACTCAAATACAAAGTAATGAAACATTAATAGCATCCCTCAGCATGGTGATTTGTCTGTAGTTCTGAGTGTAATAGCTTTGTCATTTAAACTTTATTAAGCCTACCACAGCTTTAGCAGACTGCACTGGCAGAGAACCTAAGCATGCAGTCATATTTCTGTTTTTGTTTTTTTTTCTTTCATGCAGATAACTACGTTGTGATAGATCATGGCTCATGTGTTCGAACCTGTGGTCCAGAACAATATGAAGTAGATGAGAACAATATCAGAAAATGCAAAAAATGTAATGGGCCATGCCCAAAAGGTATGCATGTCTGTAAGCTCATTGTTTGACTTAATAAATATTAGCCAGGCTGAGTCATTTTGATAGAATGTTAACACAAAGAATGTTAGCAAAAAAAAAACACATATTACTGCTGTAACTTAAGCTACAGTGCCATAGATCTGCTTGTGAGAAGTAATTTGGCAAGGAATTTCTAAAAGCAGCATTTGCTATTGCTTTTACTTTTGAATATAATAGTAGGTTTTATTGTTGTTGTTTTTAACCTAGATCTGACTTCTCATTCATACAGCTTCTGTTTGATAAGAACTGCTATACCCATTTACTGTTGCATACATTATTCATTCCTGCTTTTCCTTTGGGTATAAAATGAGTCAGATTTTATATACATATGTATACTTTAATTATCCATTAATTATTATACCAGAAGAAGATGTTTGTATAACTGGGAGGTTTCCCAGTCACCAATGGTTTGTTTTTTTTTCAGCGTGACCACTTATCACTAAGACCATTGCTTTACAAGTGCTAGATTCTAACTTTGCACTGGCATTTGAATCTTGTATATTCTTTTGCCATTAGTTTTTGCGTTTGCTCCCTGGTAACCAGACCCCCCCCCCCTCAGTTCTCTATTGTCCTATGTATACCCCTCAGGAGTGAGAGCCTTGTGTCCGTTCTTTCACCATAAGGTAGTAATGAAATGCTTGAAGTGGTTTCATCATCAGTGGGGTACAGAGGATTCCTTCTTGAGCCTGCTGCTTCATTTGTACATAGCACTAGATGTCCAAGGGCAGGCCTGCTGTTGACATTTTTGAGTGTATATCAGTGATTCCATGTGATATCACTCCTCAGAAGGTCCTGTGATTCCTTCAAAAGTCATAGTTCATAGGTTCATAGGTTAGTACTAGGCTAACTGCCTTGCGAGCCATTGTAAGCCTAGCCAATTATCCCTTGTGAGTCTCAAACCCTGCACCTTGTGTTTGTAAGGCAAACACCTTAACCATTAGGCCACCCTCCCAACCCCATCTATCTATCTAGCTGGGATCTATATAGTTATCTAGCTGGGATGTATATTACTAATACTATTTTAATTATTATTATAATGATTATTATAATTATTATTATTGATACTATTACTACTGTTTTTTTTTACCAAAATCCTTAGACTTGGAGAGCAGCAGGTTTAAATATGAATACCATTTTGATTTCTATTAAAGCACAGAAATTTGCAGTATTCTTTTACAGCTAATAATGTTAATTGTTCTTTTTTGACAGAAATGATAAACTTCTTTAGTGGTAAAATGCACTCCTCCCCTTCAGCCTGTGGTTGGGGTCTCCTCAGGTCTTCACAGTAGCACATTTTTAACCCATCTGAGCTTGAACAGTAAACTGGGTTGGTCCAATAGCTGGATGTTGTAGCATATACATTCTGTACTCTCTCTGGTCTTGCTTTATCAAGGTAATCCATTAAATCATGGTTCTTTGTATGCTCTGATGTCTTTCAAAGCATGTTTTTTCTGGGTTCCCTGTTTTTGATTGTTTGTCATCTTGGTTCTGAAACATGTGTTTGTCAGTGCTATTAATTGCTGATCTCTGTATTTTAAAGGACTTGATTGGCATTCATCCTGCAGTACTCCTCTGGATGTCATTTGGGCTGCTTAAGGTTTGTTACCATGCTATCACTTTGGCTGAACTGTTATACTCAGTATGTGGCATGTCAAGCCCCCAGTCAGTTTTTCCGGACTTAATAACTCTTATTTTTTCTCTGAGTACCATTTCCTGCACAGAGTAGATGAGGAATATACTTCTTGAAACAACTTGTCACAAGTGCCATTTTACCAGTTGGTTTTAGTCTTTGGTCTGAGCTATATTTCAGTTTCATCTAAGAAATGACTGGACATTGAATTTATTGTGTTCATTTTGTTGAGCTTTTGACTTGTGTAAAAATTACTGTGAACAAGTTGTAGCTTTAAAGTTGAAACTGTTGATTTGCTGTACAGCTGCCTGAAATTGTATATTTGCAGTACATAATCTCATATCTGGCTGAGTAATTAAAAGTATGAATTCATGTATAAGTTGGCTATCTACTTGTTTCTGATCAGTGTGACAGTATCACTAGTTTACAAGTGACAGTAGTACCAAAGGTCACTACATATCCTTACCCAGAATTGCACCAACCTCAAAATGTATTACATTAATTATGGGGAGCAGAAAGCATACCCACAATAAACACTGATAATTGGTTCAGTGCTACAGATCCTATTTTGAAGTTAAATCTGAAATAATACAATATAATATTTGCCCTGTATGACCTGAAGTTATTGACCCGATCCATCGGTATGCCCATTCCGTGTCTTTGTGGTATTCTCTCACATCCACAAAATATGCTCACTGACTGTTTGTTTTAAACTGTCCAGTCATACTACAACTACCATTGGCATTGTTGAAAGAGTAAAACTCAGTGTGCAAAGTTCATTTGCAATAATATCTAAAGTTTTTTATTCATGTAAATGAATTGATGTACTGCACTCAAGGTGGTATTAGGTGAAATCAATTTTCCAGGAAGAAGAATGCATTCATGGTGGTATTAGGTGAACTCAGTTTTCCAGGAAGAAGAATGCATTCATGGTGGTATTAGGTGAACTCAGTTTTCCAGGAAGAGGAACAGAAAAGAACTTGGGGACATGTGGGAATTATATTTAACAATAAAATAAGCTGTTGTAGAGTCTTGTCACATATATGTTTCTGCTGTGCATATTACAAACATCACTGCAGTAAGTTGTACATTTAGTCAAGTGCCTTTTTTATTCCTTGCCTTCTCCCCGTAAGCATTGTCATTTTCTAGAACTTTTGTTGTAGACCCCTTCTAAGTTTTACTACGGGGGTCTACGAAGTTGTAGGTTTTACTTGGCACATGGCTAAACATTCGTAACTCTGTAAGTCTTAGGTTCATCCTACAGCTTTTTTTCTGTGTAGTAACTGACTAGACTCCCTCATTATCTGAAAGTTCATTCGACTCTCACTAGCTCTCAGAATTGCATCAGTGAATGTCCCGGTTAGCACCTTATCAGTGTAGATCCCCCACAAGAGTTAATTATTTTATTTCTTCAACAATGTCTTCTGCCTTCTGGTCTCACAATCGTGATCCATCTACAGTGCATCTATTTTAAAGTACCTTAACTTACTAAGCACTTATTGTGTGTTATTTTAAGTTAACTGTCCTTCTGCATGGATTAATACTTGTCATTTCCTGACTCACATTTAACTTTTAGCACTTCCCCATTAGGTAAATCATCATTCCAGGTGCCTCATGAAATATTATGAGATGTTATGTAGTTAGATATCCAGTATCCTGGTGTCCAGGGTCTTGGTATGCAGTGTCCTGGTGTCCAGTAACTTGGTATGCTCGTGTCAGTTTGCATCTGTTATGTCGTCCACGTGTTTAACATGTCTGTATGCAGCACGGACCATAGCTCATCCTCATTTCTTTTCATTGCATTGTATTGCATAGTAAGACTTTCCCTTCTATGCTTTGATTCACATGCATTGTTTTTCTAGTCAAACTTGTATGTACAGTCCTGTTTGTCTTGTGTTTAACTATTCCTTATGTTTTCTACAACAAATTCTCTTTCACCTATACTTGTCAGTACTATTTTAAAATGTTCCATTGAAGTTTTTATTTTAGTTTATGCAGTACTGTATTTTCTTACTACTGTTGTTTTCTGTTTTAAGGCACATAGTTTAAACTCTTCATAAAAACTAAAATTTCCTACGTGACATCATCAAATTGATTCTCAGCTTGGAAGGGAGAGGGCTAGGCTTAAAATGGCCCACAGGGCCAGGCTAGTAATTACCTGTGAACCTATAAAGCAAAAAACGTGATGGAACTTTACCCTCAGTAATATCAATACACTTGCATCCTGAACAGACATAATATTGAAGCCCAAAAGACTAACCATAAAAATATTTGAAGTACAAACAGCTGAAAAACAAAAATATAATGCAAGCATGTTCTGTGATCCCCTGTGCCTCACATCATCTGCTGCTTGTATATACAAGTTTCAAGGTCACCCTGCAATAGGGAAAGGGCAAACAAAATGTCTCCACTGCACCTCAGACTGATAGAACAAGCTACTAGCTTTTTTATACTGCAAAATAAGATAGTCACACACAGATTTGACTTTTTGAGGTCAATCTTTCTGGCTTCGTATTTCACTTTGACAAATTGAACACACACACACACACACACACACACACACACACGCACACACACACACACACACACACACACACACACACACACACACACACACATACACGGATGGATAGATAATAGGTTCATAGGTAGGTACTAGGCTATCGGCCCAAGGGCCTAAGTAAGCCTAGCCAACAAGGTTCCCTGTCTTACGCCACCCAAGAAAGTTATTTTCCTGTGCCACTGTTGAGCAGAAAACAAACAAAATGTTCCCCTGCACGTAAGGAACTGCACGGCTCTCAGTGAATAGCTCCAAGAAACAAAAAATAATAAAAAATAAGCCAGCAGTAAGTAGACTGAGTCATAAAAAGAGTAGTTTAATAAAAACTACCCAAACAGCATAATGGCATCCAAAACAAACCGGTTTCGGCAATGGTTAAAAACCTAGCCTTCTTCAGTGTACAGCAAGGAGCCAAAACAGAAATGCTGTATTTAAACAGATAAAGCCATGCTGATTGGTTACAAAATTTTAAACATGTGCTGATTGACAAACAGCATAGATAACAAAAATTAGTATGAATGTAAATGGCATCACAAATTATTAAAAGCCTATTTGGTCAAGGGCATTTGCCCTAGGGGTCTCAGAGTGAAAATACAGCCCTTGGTGGCTAGTCCTGATGATAATTTACTTTCAGAATGGAACTCCATACAACAAGAATGCTCGATGAAGTTTGTTAAAGCTTTATCTGATCATTACACTAGAATCATTGAGAGTGAAACTACTTTAGTTTTGAATTCTATTGAGGAATGCAATCATTACCAAAATGAAACTTTTTTTCCTGCTTTATTAACAAAATTGAGTACTGAACTGTTAAGTTTTGATACCATTTTGAAAGAAAGAAAACTTAAAAAGTTTTCTCGTGACCTTTCAGATTATGATAAGGGACAACCGTTCAAGAACGTTAGGCATGTCCGATTCCAAGAAGGACATAATGTTAATAAGCAAGTTTCTAAATCTAAAAGGAAACGTCCACGCTCCATACTAAAAGGGCACAGTAATAATATTGAGTCCACTGATTTTGAAACCTCGTCTGGTACAGATACTGACACACAGTCTATTATGGATTCCCCCACCCCCAAACGTAAAAACTATGTATCCCCTTTAGGGAACACAGGGGGAGGAGGAGGAGGGGGGGTAGGAAGCACAGAAAAAGTCACCAGTCTGCAAAATTTGTTGGAGATACTGACCAAAAAATAAACAATGTATGCAACATTTCTAGTACCATACTAACAGATGAACAGATATCTTTACTAAATAAAGGTCTATCCTTTATCCCTGGCTTTTTTGTTCCAGAAGACTCATTTACTAATGACTTATTTACATTTTGTAGACTTATTAATTTAAAATTGTTTTTTCAGGAACAAGGTGACACTGAATATTCACAAATGGAAGGTTTCAAATATCACACCTCAAAATTTACTCCTCCTATGCATCCAGCTGTTAATCTCTTTTTGCGAAGTGTACTTAGTGAGTTACATTTTAAGCATAACCATGAGAGACCTATGTCTAATAACATCACTGATTGTGAAAAATCTTGTCTAGAGGAACTTGTAAGTAATAAAGATTTGGTAATTATGAACGCAGACAAAGGAGGGGCAGTGGTAGTGTTAGATTGGTGTGACTATGACATTGAAGCACATAAACAACTTAATGATGCTAAATATTATACAAAATGCCACTGGACCCCACCTTGGTTTTCAAAAGGATATTGATGACTTTTGAACTCTGCTGTTGATAATGGTATTATTGATAAAAAAACACTTTATCATTTAACTATTACTGATCCTACTAGACAACATATTTACTTTCTACCAAAAATACATAAGGATTTTTCACATCCACCTGGAAGGCCCATTGTATCAGGTATGGGGTCGATTACTGAACCTCTTTCTGAATTTCTAACTATGCATTTAAAGCCGTTGTTACTATATGTAAGATCACGAATACAGGATACTACTCAATTTTTGAGTATTGTAAATGATATGCAGTTGGATTCAGATTGGTTACTCTGTACCTTGGACGTAAGTTCACTCTATACCAACATTCCACATTGGGGTGGACTTGATGCTATTGAATTTTGGCTCAATGAATCTAAATTATACCAACCTGGGTTTAATACTCTCCTGTTGAATTTGACTGAGCATGTTTTGACTAAAAATGTTTTTTTCTACAACCAGGAATGTTACCTACAGATCAGAGGTACAGCTATGGGGGCATCTTTTGCCCCCATTTATGCTGATCTGTTTATGGCCTATATTGAACAAATTATGATCTATGACGACACTCATAATTTGTTCTTGCCAGAAATTGATATCTGGCGCAGATATTTGGATGATTGCTGGATGGTGTGGAGATCGGATATTCCATATCTTCAGGAATTTATGGAATACCTGAATGATAATATATGGGGAATACAATTTACTATTACCTATGACCGAGAATCCATTACATTTTTGGATGTTTTGGTAACTAGAAACAATGATAACACCTTAACAACTGAAACCCATAGGAAATTCCCCCAATACAATACGATTCTCCACGCATCCAGCTTTCATCCAAAACATATTGCAAAGAACATCCCTAAATCACAATTTATTAGGATTAGGCGTAATTGCTCTGAGAATAACACTTTTGTCAATCATGCTCAGGATTTGCATAACAGATTCATTGAGCGGGGCTACAGTTCAGGATATGTGACCATGGCTCAGAACTATGCATCGGGTCTACATAGACCTAATTTATTAACATATAAAAAGAAACATATAAAGTCCAATAAACTTAGACTCACTACGACATTTGGTAGAAATACCAATAACTTTATTAAGATTATTAGGGATAACTGGAACATACTGGAGGCTGATGTCAGAATCAAAAACATTATCCCGAACAAATGCCTTTTTTCTTTTCGTAAGGGCAAGAATTTGGCTGGTCACTTTAATCACTACAAACATCACTATCAGTCCACTTTACCACTGGTATATCAAACTACCATCTTGGGTGATAAGCTTATTGGTTCCTTTCCATGTGGCCACTGTGTCAATTGTAAGCATATGTTGAAAACTAAGGAGTTCACCAGTAGGAATACCAATACAGTTTTTGACATTAGATTTTTTGCTAACTGTAACACAGATTGGGCCGTTTATTTGGCATGTTGTACCTGCCACTCATTTTATGTTGGGCAGACGTCAAGACCAGTTAAACTACGTATCTCTGAGCATATCAGTGATATTAGATGCCATAAGATAACCAATGCATTATACAAACACACTCTCACGCATAGCACTGCAAAATTTCATTTTACCATTATTGACAAAATTATTGGTGACAGAACCATTAAGAGTGGTTGGCATAATAAACTCAACCTTAAAGAAAAGAAATGGATAACGAAATTAGGTGCACTATTTAATCCTGGGTTAAATGATTGTTTATAATTAAAAATCTGAACATATGATACATGTTTGTTGAACAAATGGAGTTTTAATATCTAGAATACATACATATGTTCATTAATTATATATATTGACATAGTTAATCTCAATACTATAGTATGTACTCTGATTTGTAACGCACTTTGCATATATGCATATTTATATATTTTTGTTCAATATTGGATTATGTATAATTGGTGCTTTAATATTCGGAATACAGATTTATGTATATATCTTAAAAAATATATATATATGGAAACAGCTAATCCTAATATTGATGAATGTATTCAAATGAAAAATTTTTTTGAATGTATTTACATTCATACTAATTTTTGTTATCTATGCTGTTTGTCAATCAGCACATGTTTAAAATTTTGTAACCAATCAGCATGGCTTTATCTGTTTAAATACAGCATTTCTGTTTTGGCTCCTTGCTGTACACTGAAGAAGGCTAGGTTTTTAACCATTGCCGAAACCGGTTTGTTTTGGATGCCATTATGCTGTTTGGGTAGTTTTTATTAAACTACTCTTTTTATGACTCAGTCTACTTACTGCTGGCTTATTTTTTGTTTCTTGGAGCTATTCACTGTTGAGCAGAGCCACAGAAGTGATCCCTGGGGTGTATTTCCTGTTTCCCATCCACTCATCAAGATTTTTCTTGGAGTGCTAATGAGGATCTTTGCTTGACGTAGATGGGTAGCTTGTTCCAGAGTATGGGAAGTCTCTGGGACAGGACTCTATCCCTCCAGCATGTCCTGTTTATTGTGGTGACAAGGTTTAGGTCCCTAGAGTATGCAGCTCAGAGAGATTGGGATTTCTTTAGGTGTAGCATGTCCAACAGCTCTGGATTTGACATAGCTTTATATGTTAGGCAGAGATCACCTCGGAGTAAAGCTGGAGTTTTTTGAGACAGTCAGTGTAGGGCATCTGTTTGAGGCCAGTAATCCTCTTTGTGAGGTACTTTTGTGGCCTTTCCAGCTGCTGCAGATGTCTTGTGAGGTACATTCCAAAAGGGGTGTTGTACTCTATAATTTGTCTAATGAGTGTCGAGTAGAGGGGAACAATGGCCTCTTTTTTCCTTAATGAGAACCCTTTTGTGATGAGGTGTGCCAAGTAGAAGGATTTCCTGACTACTGTGGTGGTGTGATTATCAAAGAAGAGACTATTGTCCACCCTGGGTCCCAAGGTCTCTTATCACACATTCGGTGTTACGTAGACTGCCTATGTGGTAGTTCATGGGTACAGAGTTTTTACCAAAGGTGATGACAATGCACTTTTTGGCATTGAGCTTGAGGCCATGGCTCTGACACCAGGCATCTGTCTCAATGAGGCCCTTCTGTAGGATGTCCATATCATTTGAGGACTCTACTATGGCTCCTAGTTTGCAGTCATCTGCGAACTTTATTAGCCAAAGGCCTTCTGTGTTAGCCTGTACTTCAGAGAAGTAGATACCAAACAGGAGAGGTCCCAGGACTGTACTACTCCACTTATCACTGGTTTGAAGTCATATTTGGAGTCTGCAACTTTTACAGTGTGGGCTCTGTCAGTGAGCCAGCTGGCAACCCATCTTGTGACATAGAGATTTATACCTAGTTTAGTGAGTTTAGGGGGATGGTGTCAGAAGCCTTGGGGAGGTCAAGATAGGCTATGTGAACCACCTTACCCTCATCTACGGCTTTGGTAACTGCCTCAAAGAAGTCGACCAGGTTCAGGAGGCATGATCTGCCTTTCACAAACCTGAACTGGGTGGGATCTAGAGTTTGAAGGTTACCAACGTCATTGTTTATGAGTTCCATGATGATACGTTCCATGGCCTTATAGACCAGGCTCATCAGGCTAATATAGCAATAGTTCCCAGGATCAGTGGTGGCTCCCCCTTTGTGGAATGGGATAACTGCTGATGTGCGTGGGCACAAAGCCTGATGTGAAGCTATGATTGAACATGGTGCTTAGGTGGGGAGCTAGTTCATTCTGAAGTTTGTGTAAATCGCAGCCTGGGATCTTGTCCAGTCCCTTGGATGCTGTGTTTCTGGCTTTAGAGAGTGCAGCTTTTACCTGCGTAGTTGTGATTACAGGGACTCTGCATTCTTCCTGTATATATATGGTCCCTTTAGGGGGGTGAGAGAGGGGTAAAGTTAGCACTGAACCTATCTGCCAGGATGTTGGCAATATCAGTTGGTTCTGTAATTTTCATGCCGTTGTGCTGTAACTCAGAACAGATCTGGGTGTTGCCATTGAAATTCTTGACATAGCTATAGAATGCTTTGTGGTTGTCCCTAGAATCAGTGGCGATTTTGTTATTCATAGCTAGCTTTGGAGGATCTTATAAGGGATCTCAGCTTCTTACTGAGGCTGACCAGGGAGCTCTTCCACTCATGGGATTTTACTCTCTTTTGCAACAGTTTCTTCCTTCTGTTGTAGAGTTTATTTATGACAGGGGACACCAGTTTGGCTTCCTTTTTTTGGAGGATAGTGTCTTGGTTCTGTTTGGGATAGCACAATCCATGCACTCGTGTAAGTGCTTATAGAGTGCATTTGTGTAGGATTCAGCAGTCATAACTGTATTGTCCTGTGACAGCCGTGCCCTGGCCCAGCAATCAAGGAGCCTGGGGATGGTAGGGTATGGTCTTCATGTGCTTCACCCCACAGGACTTCCACAGACAAGCCAGCAGGTCTGACATGAAATTGGCACCTCAGTCAGTCAGTATTTCTTTTTGGAAACCCACCCTGCTGAAAATCTCTAACAAAGCATTTGACACCTTCTCTCCCTCAATGGAGAACAAAGCCACTGCCTCATGGTATCGTATAGCATAATCCACTACCACTAGGATATACTTTTTCCCTGTGGAACTTGGGGTACTCAGAGGACCCACAATATCCATAGCTACCCTCTGAAATGGCTCCTCAGTCACAGGCAAAGGCATCAAAGGAGCTCTCACCTTGTCTCCTGCCTTGCCTACCTTTTGGCACTGCTCACAGGTCCTGCAGTACCCTGTTAGATCTCTGGAAATTCCAGGTCAATAGACGTTTTGCATAATATGCCTCTTTGTACATTTTATGCCCATATGATCTGCAAAGGGAATATCATGGACTATGGCTAGAAGCGCCAGACGGTAAGCTCTAGGTACTACCAACTGCTGTACTCTCTCACCTTCTAGCCGTCCCTCGGGGGTCCACTCTCTGTATAGTAACCCTTTGTCCCAGTATACAGATTCCCCCTTCCCTTGAGAATCAGGTGCTTCCCTAGCTACTAGCCTCAGGCCTTGCAATGTAGGGTCTGAGAGCTGAGCCTGTCTCAACTCCCTCCTTGTAACCCTTCCCAGCTCCCCTTCCACTGGAAGTCTGGCATCCTCTGACAGTGGGGTCTCACTGTCAGCCTGGGTACTACTACTCACCTCTACCTTTGCAGTCACCTTGTCCAAGGGAACATCAGTACCCACAAGCAACTTGGCTTACCTTCAGTCTCACTGCTACAGAGTAGCTCCCTCCCTGAAGTAACCACCTCAGCAGTCCTGGCTGCAAGTATGCAGTCTGTCTGGGTCTCCCTCAGGCTACGAGACTTGCATGCTTGTCACCTAGCCTCACTGCGTATAACTGCATAAGTACATGATACTGCCTCATCCAAATCCTTCCCTCTCAGGACATCTGCAGGATGGTAGTTCCATAACCCTGTTGTCTCAAGACAACCTACCATTGGCATTTTGTCTTTCCCACTTACTGGCTCCCTCAGCTTTGGTTCCCACCTTGCCTCTGTGGAAATCTGTATGCCACATGGCCCCACTGGTTGAATTCAAAACATTTAACCCTAGCTCCTGGATGTGTACCTGGACTAGTGGCTTCCCCTGCTACTGGCAGATTCTGTTGTGGCAGTCTGTGCCGCCCACCATGGGTTCCTTTAGACCCATGAGCAGTACTGGGTGTCACCTGCCTGTGCAGGGATGCCCTGCTGGCCAGATATAGGTATCCCTTCTTCCCCAGCTCATCTGAAGTAGCACATTGTCTAACAGCTAACCAGATCCTTATGTCCTCAAGCAAAGTACTGAGGGCTTGTTCCCTCACCAAAAGGTCTGCCAGCCCTTTAAAAGTGGTGACCTGACATCCACTCACCCAGCTATGAAAATAAGTGCTCATTTCAGCAACATATTCACATACATTTTCATCTGCCTTGCGTCTATGCTCATAAAACGTTTTCCTATACATTTCAGGTGTTAGCTTAAAACATTGTAACAGACATTTCTTTACAGCAGTATAATCAAAACAGACAGAGTCAAGCATTTGTGATATACAAGTTACAGCTTTCCCATGGAGTAAGGGGGTCAGGAACCATACCCAGGGCCTTTGGTCAACACTGTACTGTTTGTATACCCTTTCAAACATGTGAATGAAACTATCAAAATTATCCCCCTCTTTAAATTGCGGAAGAAATTTACTAACCTGTTGTGCTTCTGGGATCCATTTACTCCCTTCCCTATTACCTCCATGACTTTGGTGAAGAGTCAGCATTTCCCCTCTCATGCTTCCTCTGACGCTCCTTTTCTTCAGCTTCAATCTCCAAATGCCTGGCCTCCAACTCAAGTCTCTTTAGCTGCAGCTGGATTTTTAAGTCCACTGCAGAAAGGATGAGCTGTCCATTCTCCAAAGATATTGTATCTCCACTACCAGTCTGATTGTTCTTCACAGAAAGATTGAACTGTCCATTCTCCAAGGATATTGTATCTCCACTGCCAGTCTGATTGTCCTCCTGGATGCTGTTTTCTGATGCAGCTGTAACCAAGGCTGCAATCAGGTCTGCCTTAGTCAGGTTTCCAAGCACCAGTCCCCTAGCCTGGCACATCTCCACCAGATGGCTCCTTGTCAGCTTTCCATACTCCTGTGCTGACATGCTGCCTGCTCACCCCGACTAACTGAGCTAACAAAAGAAATAAAACAATTGTGATCTGAACTCTGAACTCTGAGTATAAACTGCATGGATGATTTAGAGTACAAAACACCTCCAGAGATCACTGTACATAAGCTACTGGATTCACTCTACCCACACCACTACAAGCCAATTAGTATGTGAAGTGGATCCCACCACTTCAAACCACAATGTGATGGCCATGCCCTGGCCCAGCAATCAAGGAGCCTCAATCCTCACCACTAATACCAGGGAGGTCCTCTCATAGAAGACGAAAGAATAACAAATGCACACAGTAAAGTACAATTTCTCTTAAGTGCACACAGAGATCACAGTCAGTCTGAGACTGGTTGCTCCCTTGCTCGCCCGGTCCCCAATAAGACTCCCCACTGGTACACCTATAGGGTCCAGATCTCAGCCTAGCTGGCAAGCTAACCTCCAGTACCCTTTCTGTCCAACCAGTGCTTTGTGTGCCTGCCCAGGTAACTGACACATCACACATACGTTGAGATAAGTATTTATACAACTTCACAGGCACTCCTGGGAAAGGCTAACACAGATCCAGCTGTGCCCATTTACCCAGACTATACAGTAGTAATTACTGCCACCACCAGCTTAATAATTATCAGCTACCCAAAGGCCCTTGAAAGGGTGTCCAATTATTACTGTGCAATATTATTATCCAATTGGTAATGTGATTATTCAGTCTAAGGATTATTAGAGTGGCCTATTACAATGAACTCTATAAATATACAATGTACTCCAGAGCCTACTTCTCTACACAAGCCAGCCACAGGTAAAGGTTTTTAAAATATTTAATAATAAATAATTAAAACACAAGACAATACTACTACACTACAGAGATATCTAAGAGTTCATAGATCACACAGAAACTTAAAACAATACAGTAGGACAGGTCTGATGTCAAAGAAAAACACTTAATCTTACTTTCTAATCTTTAGCTATTCTTAAGAGAAAACACAGTGCTATAATCCTTCTTACAGACATATAGAGCATAAGCAGTGCTGGGTTGATGCTCCAAGACAAATGCTTCTAGTCTCTCTCTCAACAGTAGTTTTTAAAACACTAACAAACAGCTCTGCTAAGGCCCACCCAAATTACATCATTTTGACACTTAGGTTTTCCCAGTATTCACATTGCATCATTTTAACATTTAGTCTGGAGTTCCCAGGCCACAACTGCATTATTTAGCAAGCTAACACATGCTCAGGAAGCTACAACAATAAAAGACATTTCATATGTATACTCTAACAATTATTCCTTAAGTTAAGACAATAGAAAGAATGTGTTCAGCCAGATGCTTCGGCACCACTTTTTTAGATAATTGTAACTTCAAAGAACATTTGAATGCTAAGCTTGATTTTCCTTACAGCAGATGGCAGTGTTGCAACAATCTTGAAGTTCACATTTTACAGTGTTTTCTTTCAGTTAAGAACACAAGCCTGTATTTTACATTTATTTATACAAATAATAGAATTATGCATCAAATTCTATTTGACTAGGCTGGCAGCCTTCGCCCATCTTTCCACAGTCTTCACATGTCCATCTGCATGGGTGTCATGAAATTCGGCACTTCTGCCTTAAGAAGCATGAAGTTGGTTTTGGAGAAATGTTTTACTGTGGATTCCTTAATGGGGGGGTGGGGGCCGAATTTGGATATCTAGGGTTGATTAGCTTATGGTTGGATCTGACCAACAAGGAGTTGACTTCAGGTGTGGAACATCAGTCACTCATGTTGGTAATGACTAGGTTTAGGATATTGTTGCCCCTGCTGAGGGTTTGGATTGGAGTTAGTACATGATTAGTTTTCCCAGTTAATGGTGGGGTAGTTGAAATCGCCCATCATTAGGGTGTTTGGTTGAACCCTAATATTTTTCAGTATATCAAGAAAAGAGGAATGGGAATCCTGGGGCATGGTGGGGGATCTGTAGCAAGCTACAATTTGAATTGCAGTTTCGCCCAGAGTTAGTTGCACTTGGATAACCTTGGATGCATTATGTTGAGCAACTAGCCAGGAAGTGTTTATATCCTTAATGAATATGGACACACCTCCACCTTTGGTGTTCCGGTCCAGGTTAGATGGCCGAAAAGTGTGGTATGAGTTATAGCCTGGTGATGCAGGGGTGCTCTCTGGAGCCTTGAAACAGGTCACTGCACAGATATTGATGTTCTCCATTTTAAAGAGTGTCTTGAGGGAGTGCATTTTGCGATTTAGACTTCTAGCATTGAGTAGCACTACCCTCAGGTTTTGCTTGCCTGTTCCTGTTACGGTGGTGAATTTGTCATTTGAACCTTGCCTAAAAAAGGCATTATAGGTGCGGCAAGAGCCTTACCCAGTATCAAGAATCCCAGGGGTGACAGGTGCAGGCCATCTCTGGCAAAGCATTGTGGTCTGTTGACCATGTCGTCTCAGGCAGACAGATACTGTATCCCCTTAGAATGACACCAGAAGCTAAGCCAATTGTTGAAGTCAGTCATTTTGTCCTTGTACTGCGGTATCATTCTGGGCGATGGCGGGATGTTACTCAGGGCTAGGGTCATACCTGCCTGGGCTGTGAGATCGGAAATCTCTTCCATGTCCCTTTTCATGTAGTCCAGGGAGGTACATCTCAGGTCATTTACACCAAAATGGACAATGATTGAGTCATATTTGTACTTGCTGTGGAGTGACCTGAGTGCGTGGGTTATGTAGTGGATTCTGGCACCCGACAAGCAGCTGACTAACCTTCTCCTTGTTTAGCCTGGTAAGTGGGACATCAGTGTGCCTGGCTATAGCGTTACCTATGACTAGTGTGTTGGGTACGTTGTTTTGCCTTATGGGCTGTGGTTGAGTGGCACACTGAGTCTGTGAGCTCTGTCTCATTTGGGGGGGTGGAGGTTGCTTGCATTTTTTCTTTGGAGGTCTCTGTTGCGTGAGCAAATTATTATTGGGAGCCTTCATGTGGATTTTGGTGGTGTAGGTTTAGTGGGACTATGTGATGAGTGTGGTGCAAGTGTTTACCTTCTCCTCTTGACTGTCAAGTTCAGTCTTGGTTGGAGAGAGCTTTACCTCCAGTTTGGCTAGATAAGTGCATCTCTCACAGGTTGTAGTGTTGAGTGGTAGGAGGTAAGGGTTGTCTGTGTACATGAGGCAATTGCTACATTGCCCCAAGATACCCAGATTCATCAGATAGACAGAAGAGAACACTAGGAGCTGACCATTGGACATGCCTCTAGACCAGTGAGGGAAGTGAGTTCAAGAGCTGTTTTTCTCTAAGCAAGTGAGGAAAGTAAGTACAAAAACTGTTTTCTTGTAGGTAATGAGGAAGGTTGAGTGCAGTAGTAATTTGTAGCTTACTTAGTGCTTACAACAAGGTCTGAGCAAGTGCTGAGTGCGAATAAGCAAATTCAAGTGCTAAAACTAAAAATCTATATCTGAACTAGAATAGTTACAGGAAAGAAACAAGTGCAAATGCGGGCTTTTAAATCCAAAAGTTGAGCGAGATGGAAAAATTGCCCAAACTGCCAATAAGTACAATTTCTGGGCCAGAAACCACTCCTTATTTGGTAGACAGGTTACCTAATCATGTCAGAACTACTGAGGAACAGGTGCTCCGTCTCCTGATGCTTTGGGTATCTGAAGCAAAAAAAGAAAAAAGGAATATTAACTGTTGCGGTAGAAACACAAGATGAAAGGTGATGGTGTTCTGATTGTAAATCAGAGATTAAACACTTCTGATGCAGTCCTATTCAGGATGGATGGGCTTTACTGTTTTATTAGAATTCAATAAAGAAGATCTGGCTGAATAGTATTCCTTTGGGTTATTTGCCTTGACTACCACAGTTTTAATAATTAAGGGAAAAAAAATTACTTTTTTTTTGTTTTTCAGTGGGAATTTTAACTTAATGGAAAAAGCTATGAATGAGGTAGTGTACAAGTATACTGGTGGCCGGGAAGATGTGATAGACAAGTTAGAGCTCTCACCCCATTGTTTCAATCTAAAGGACAAAAATGGAACATGGAAGAAGAAAATATGGGGATGGCATTAGTTAAGGGTAAAGAAGATGAGAGGCGGAGCTAAGGTTGCACTGCATGACCAATGGAGGTTTATGGAGTTAAAGAGCTGCAGAGGGAATTAGATGTAAGCATAGAAAACTGGTTATTTTATTGGGGGTTGTTAAAACTAATTAAGGAGGAGTGAAAAAGATGGAAGTTAAACAGAAATGTTTCAGAAAAGAGGAGAGGTGAAGGTATAGAGTAGCGAAGCGTGGGGAAAGAAGCAAAGGCTAGAGTCAAATATCTTCATTGCTAGATGGTGCACACAGAGTGTAATGTATTATGTTTTAAGTGGTATGATATGAAAAGTTAAATGCGTCAGAGAAATAAAATTATGGTTAATTTTAAAATAAAGCATTATAAAGAGAACAAAATGAAATTAGCCAAACTATTTTCTCTTCAAAATAACTTGTGACGCAAATTAAGTTATTAAATATTTCCCAAATCTAGTTTAGTATTAGAAATTAACAGGTAAAACAACCTGTGATACTGTGGTTGTATCATGTTACAGAAACCCTATTTTCCAGATTTCTTGGAGGCTAGCACAGCCCACCCTTGGAGCATTCTTTGCCACCTAAAGACTCCCATGATTCTTTAGGGCTGTAACATTAATACCCAAGACCAGATGTATGGATGGCATACATGCAACAATTAAGGCATTTGATGAACATTGAGAAGGTTTTGATTACCCTTGTGTGTTTGATCCCAAGGATGGTGCTCATTACCACTTGTATTAGTCCTTCCTTTGCCGAAGTTTTCTGTTATTTATACATTTTGTGATCTCTGTGTTGCTTCTGCAAAGATGTAAATGAGCATCAGTGGAGTTCAAATGAAGACCATTACAATGTTGTTGATTTCTATCCCTTCTTTCAGTACACAAGATGACCCATTTTTCATAGATAACCTCCCTATTTCTGACACAGATATCCAAACAGTCCTAATGAACTGGAATTAAAAACTGAATTAAGGTGAGGGTTGTGTAAAAGCCTTTGTAGAATTTTATTCTATTAATCTACAACTCTCCAGGGATATAATTGTGACTATAACCCACTTATTGTTTTTGTGTGTATTCATCTTCTGGATGATTGTTTTCTGTTTATTCATCTTCAGGATGTGTTTTTGACAACCTGCTGGAACTTAATCATTTGTCTCGGTTATTATAGTTAGAAATGAAGGATTTGCTGGAAAATATGCTTTTTGCCATCAAGAGGCTTCCCATAAGTGAAGACCCATTGTTCCATTCAGAGATTTTACATTATTCCAGTAGAGCTGTAAATTTGGAATCTGTCTTCTCAGTGACTGTCCATTTGCCATGGCCCAGCCACCTGTAATAGCTGTTAATGGAAGAAAGCCATTTGGTAGGAGACCACTGTGACATTATATAACATAACACATATTCCATTGTATCTTAATTCATGTTCCAAATTCAATATGTAAATATATGAAATTTAATGTGGTCACATTTCATTTGAATAAAAAACTTTGAAATTCAAAACATATAAACCATATATACTGCTAAATGTAACGCAGAAATACTGACATATCTGCACCGAGTTTCTTTTATTAGATAAATATAGCAAAACATGTGCATTTAGTCAGGGCATACTGATGACTAACAGGTGTCATCTTTATTCAAAATCTGTTTCTGTGCTAGCTTGGCCAGTACTGTAACTAGTGTGGGGCAAAGTGGTTGCTGGTCTTGTGGTGCAGGCCGTTAATGGGTGAAATCAGCAGGTGACAGTGAAGTCAAAATGTTTGAAATTTGCAGTTTTGCCCATTCTTCTTTCCTGTTTGTGTTATTGTGTTCTAACAACTATAGAAAGATGCTACTTATGCCTGGAGCTAGCAACATGCCACAGTTAGCAGTTATTTTTAGTGCTATTCAAGTCTGAGAAGAGCTTTGTTAATTTATTCATTTGCTTATTTTGGTCTTCAGATTAGAGATGAGTAGGGGTAACAATCAGGGCAAGTGCCAAGGGTAACAAATGAGCTAGTTATAACTGTAGGCTTGTTTGCTTCCCCAAACACGATTTAGTACTTTATTTGCAGTTTTTGTTTCCTGGTAGTCAGTATGGAAATGAATAAACTGCAAGTAAATCTGGTGAAGCAGATATGTGCTACAAAAATTGACAGTTAATATTACAATGCATTTATCAGTATATATACCATGAATCTGAAAGCAAACTCAGCTCTATTTAATTCCATGCTAACAATTTCTGTCCTTTCTTTTTTTTTTGTTGAGAATTGTATGATTTTAAGATGCAGTAAAATGCTATTCTGTCATTATAAAGAACAAAACAAAATGTAACAGCTCTACTCCATTCCCTTATGAATTAATGTTTTGATCAAAGTCATGCTATTTCCTTTCTGTAGTGCACAAACAAAATAACAGTCCCTTCCAGATGCATAGAGCATCAAATAATTTTATGACCGTAACACTTATGTTTTGTTTCTCTTTCATCATAAAGTAGAAAGCAAAATGTCACTGTTTCATTTTGGTGAAAAAGTTATTTTTGCCATATGCATTGCTCAGGGCAGTGCTACTTTTATTTTTGTTTGTATAAGTACGATTGTAGTACAGCTTTCTATCAGAACAGTTAATATAGTAGAGCATCATGTAATCTATTTACATGTATTAATAATACCAACGAGGTCTTGCAGTATGAAACTAATCCAAATTCAGCATATGCTCTTCCTCATGAACAGTCTGTTCAGTATTTATATTCATCATTACAATGTCATATCTTTTAGAATTATTCAAAAGTACTGCATTTTGTATCTTCCTGATCTTAAATTAAAAAGTAAACTATCATAGACCTATTTGGAAAAATATATTTGCTTTTAACATGTGCATTAATACATTTTGTAAGAAGCACTTTAACTTTGTTTCTGCTGTGCACACACAGTTGTGGCACAATGGTGGAGCTGTACTATTTTACTGTGCTTTTTATGATAGAGTTGAGTTTTTCTGCTAGTCTAGTACCTTTAATACAAATTGTCATGCTCTTTAAGAAACACACAATTGCATATCACAGAACAGTGCTTGTTATCATAGACTAACAATACCCTAAGTTTCTAATACCACAGTGCTAAATGGTTCTGTCCATAAACATTTTAAAATACTGTATCTTATTTCACTGTCATCATCAAAACTGGCATGCAAAACAGTAATTTTACCACATAATAATTCTGTGTTGCTTTGCCAATATATTGTGCAGTTTCCTGTTTCTCCTCACTGTTTCAACATATTGTATTGTATTGAACACATGTCAAATTTAAGGTACTGAAAACAAGTTAACTGTTTGCATTATCACTGTATCAAGGAAGGTGAACTTGAGTGAGCATCCGTCCATCTGACAAATCCTTAATGTTTGCCAGAAGGCTGTCAATCATAGCTGGTACATGCTCAATGTTAGGGTGTATCCTGTACTAATATCCTGTTATGCAAATCACCATATAACACATGCATCTGATTAGGTAACCTTGTTGCAGTGCTGTGTTGTAAATTGTTATTGTGCTATCAGAAATTGTTACAACAGTGACAATATCCAATGCAGCAATGTAGTGGGATTACTTAATCTAGCCATGTATGCTGCTGCTGTTGAGTTTCTTGGTGCTCAGTATAAAATTCTTCATGTACTTGCATATTTCTGATGACATCACAACTTTGTTCATTCTTTTTTCCAGACAGAAAACTTATTTGCAGCCCTTTTGCAACTTGCAATTAGACGGACCAAGCATCTCAGCTTTTCCATGTGACAAGCAGATTGTCACTTTCTCTTTTAACTTCTCTTTTTTTTTTCAAAACAGGTTTATTGTTTTAACATATAAGAGAAATATAATAACAATTTTATACAAGTAATTAAAAATAGGTATTATTATAACATTCAACAAAACAACTAAAGTATTTACAAAGACATCCACTACAATCAGATCAATTAATTAAACTAAAATACCATGCTATTGAAATTAAAATTTTTTTAACAAATTTTGTAAATTATCCCATACAATATAATAAGATGTTTTTCTATTTGTTCTTCTCCTAATTGTGTTTATTTCCATATGGCACATTATATTCATAACATTTTTAAATTCATTGAACGAAGGAGGTGTATCTGAAATCCAATTTCTAGTTATTATTTTCCTAGCCACTGCTAGAATAGACCATAACAAGGGAAGCTTAACCTTTTTAACACTTTGAGGTACAGGTGTGTTGAATAATATAAGAGATTTAGAAATAATGAAATTATCTGTAAAAAGAGCCTGCAAAAATTCATTAATTGACTTCCAGTATTATTTCAATTTTATACAGTCATAAAACATATGAGCCCAGTCAGCATTAATTTCTACATTACATCTCTTACATAAATTATCTTTATTATTTATTTTATTCATCATCAAAGGTGTATAAGAAGATCTATGTAAAAATTTCCATGTATAAAGTCTCCAGACAATGGAAGATGTAGTTCTATAAGCAGATTCCAATATATATTGTTTATCTTGTTGATTTGGTGGGTCCCCATTAATAGAAGTGAAATAATTCCAGTATGAATCTACACTGTAAAAAGTTTCTTGTCTGATAATTTTATGTATGTATGAAAGTTTACCTTTATCAGAAACTTTATGTTGTAAATTTAATATCAAGTAATCAATCAGTGTTGGAATAGATTCTTTAACTGTTATAGACATTAGATCTATTTTATTAATGAGATGTTGTCTAAAGGTCTGAACCTCTAACCAGCAAGTTTCTCTTAGATCAAATTCTTGTTTTAAAAATCTAGATTTTTAACTTTATTATCAGATATCAACTGATACCAGTACTTTAGATCATTATCTATAGCTAAATGAGTTCCTTCAGAAGTAGATGACAAAAGCATACCCTGAGTATACATTATAGGGAATACAATACAATTCCATTCCCTATACTTAGGGTGCATGAATATAAAGTTACGATAACTAATAATAATATTTAATGGGTAACAAACCATATGTTTAGGTGTAATAGGTGAAGTACAAAATTACTTTAGTAACCATAACATGGAGTTATTTACAATCATATTTTTATGTGTTAAGGAGATTTTCATGA
Source organism: Protopterus annectens (assembly GCF_019279795.1). Lineage (NCBI taxonomy): Eukaryota > Metazoa > Chordata > Ceratodontiformes > Protopteridae > Protopterus > Protopterus annectens. Next base: position 588,045,831 of record NC_056731.1, read on the forward strand.
AGTGCATACTAATTAGCTCCCAATAATCTTTCCATTTTGACATATGACTGATCTATTAATAAAGTAATAACTTTTACAATAGAAGAGATAGTATATAAATTAAAGTCTGGAAAAGAAATACCCCCTTGAGACCAGCTATTAGTATGTTTCTTTAATGCAATCCTAGGTCTATTAGGTGCCCATAGGAAATTTTACATTAGTGTATTCAGTTTCTTGATAATTATTTTTGTAGGTGGAAGTATTATTGATTGTATTAAGTATAAAATATTGGGGAATATTATCATTTTAATAATTGTAAGTCTCTCCTCCATAGTAAAAACA